>NW_007377510.1:324942-334809 GCF_000475195.1 Diaphorina citri
TCGCGTTGGTGGACATCCACCTTAAAGGTGCGTTTTCACCAACGCGACTTTTGTCGCATAGTGGAAACGTGTCGCGCGACACGAAAAAAAGTCGTGTGACCATGCGACTTCTATCCGATGAAAGTCGGTCCGGATCAAAGGAATGTCGCGTAGCAATGCCAGTGGAAACGTGTCGCGCGACTCTTCATTTTAGTTTGTTCCTTATTATGAGTGGGAGTGCTTTAATTTCGCCGATGTCACGAGATAAATGTTGCAAGTGAAAACAGGTCACGTCGCGCGACAAATGTTGCAAGTGAAAACAGGTCACGTCGCGCGACAAATGTCACGCGATTTTGTCGCGCGACAGAGGTCGCGTTGGTGAAAACGCACCTTAATGTAGGTGACCATCCGTGTAATCGCCTTTTGCTTTCTTTTTCCACTCAAGCTAGGTGATGTTAATGTGAGGAGGGTTTTGAGAAAATTGAGATCAAATTAACCCACCCACTCTTCCCACCCCCACCTGTCTCCTGGTTTGAAGAGGATTTGCCAATCTATTTGCTAATGTGAGGAGGCAGGTAAAGAGTGACCGTAAACCCCCATCAAAGAAATTTGATTTCAGTACATCTAAGTAATTTATTGATCAGTCCATTTAATGAGGGATACACTACAAGATGGGCATATTAAAACAGAGACAACAAGTTCAATGGAGCAGTTGTTTAATTTTCTATTCAACCATCACTACAGATGAACTAATTTTTCAATACGGTGAATTATGTTCCCAGGTAAAGTGTGTGGTATTCGATAAGACCGGCACGATAACTCACGGTGTTCCTACAGTATCCAGAGTGTGTATGTTTGTAGACGAGAGCACATGCTCCATGGCCAAGCTGTTGTGTATTTTGGGAACCGCTGAGAATAACAGTGAACATCCTTTAGCTTCGGGTATGTTCATATTGTCCTATAGCCAGATCAGCCAGTGCTTAAAATTAAACCAAACCGATAAACAGGCAAGCACTAAAATCTAGGGGGAATTTTCTAAAAGCTTTTGCTACTCCCCTGTTCAAAATTAACCTCACCCAGTCTGGGGCCGGGAAAAGCCTGAAGCACCCTCGATTGTCTAGAATGACTAGATGGTCACCCATCCCTACGAGTACTACGTACACTAAAATCTCTTGGGATTTAGGTTCTGTAAAAAAATGTTCGACTGGGGCTTTTCTGGGTGAAATAAAAAACGACGTTCGCGGGATCCGCGGTTTTCTTCGCGTTATCGGCGGTTTTGTTCGCGGTATCTGCGGTTTTGTTCGCATTTCGCGGTTTTGTTCGCGGTGTCAGCGGTATGTTTCCGGGTTTCGTATTACCTCTCCTACTTCCGCTTGATTTTACTCATTTCCGCTCATTTTGACGGTTCAAACGAAGTCTAATCTTGTCTACGTGAGACAAAATATTTATTTATTTTTTATTCTTTTTATTTTTTAACGAAGTAGATTCACTTTTCAAATCCATTTCAATTCTTCTACTTCCAGGGACGAGATCAGGAAGTGGCGACATTTTGGGAACCGCTGAGAATAACAGTGAACATCCTTTAGCTTCGGGTATGTTCATAATTCATATTGTCCTATAGCCAGTGCTTAACATTAAACCTAATCGATAAACAGGCAAGCACTAAAATCTAGGGGGAATTTTCTAAAAGCTATTGTTAGATAGATAGATAGTCACTGTATAACAGCTTTGATCTTTAGTGATGGGGGTTTTAGCCTTCATTTGGCGACAAACTACTCGCCTATTCAAAATTAATCTCACCCAGTCTGGGGCCGGGAAAAGCCTGAAGCACGCTCGATTGTCTAGAATGAATAGATGGTCACCCATCCCTGCATTAGAGTACTACGTACACTAAAATCTCTTGGGATTTAGGTTCTGTAAAAAAATGTTCGACTGGGGCTTTTCTGGGTGAAATAAAAAACGACCCCTTTAGCTTCGGGTATGTACAGATTGTCTTATAGCTAGATTAGCCAGTGCTTAACATTAAACCTAACCGATAAACAGGTAAGCACTAAAATCTAGGGGGAATTTTCTAAAAGCTTTTGTTAGATAGTCACTGTATAACAGCTTTGATCTTTAGTGATGGGGGTTTTAGCCTTCATTTGGCGACTAGCTACTCGCCTGTCCAAAATTAACCTCACCCAGTCTGGGGCCGGGAAAAGCCTGAAGCACACTCGATTGTCTAGAATGACTAGATGGTCACCCATCCCTGCATTAGAGTAGGTACTACATATATTAAAATCTCTTGGGATTTAGGTTCTGTAAAAAAATGTTCGACTGGGGCTTTTCTGGGTGAAATAAAAAACGACTAACCTATGCAATCTATTCTCTCCCCTTCTTCACAGCCATCGTGAAGTTTGTCCGTGACTGCACCGGCACAGAGATAGGGGGTCGCACGTCTCACTTCCAAGTAGTGCCCGGGTGTGGACTGCGCTGTGCAGTGTCCCATGTAGACCCCATGGTATCCCAGGCAAGACGATCAGAGAAGATAGTCAACTATTTGAATCAGAATAGAGACGGCCGAAGTTTGGTAACGCTAGGGTCGGTGACGGTGGACATCTCCCTGGTGGAATCTCAACGATCAGCCCCCATGGGTCAGAGAAGATAGTCAACTATTTGAACCAGAATAGAGACGGCCGAAGTTTGGTAACGCTAGGGTCGGTGACGGTGGACATCTCCCTGGTGGAATCTCAACGATCAGCCCCCATGGTGGAGCCCATGGATAAGCTACTCAATATTAACGACCATGCCGACCAAGTTGACTCGTTCAAGGTATTTGATTTGATGCTCATGCAAAATTTGCGAAGGAGGCGTGGTTTAAGAGTTATAAGGTATCACCAAAAACTGAAAAAAAAACTGTGAATTTTCGGCCGTTTTCTTGTGGTTTTCCCGCCACCATAAATAAGTTCTCCCCTCCCCATACCTAATGATCCTATTGTTTTTTTTTTTTTTTTTTTTTTTTTTTTTTTTTTGACATCTTTTTTTTTTAAGTATAATTTGAAGCACCCCATTTCCCCGTCGACATACTACGGGATGGGCATGCTACGACACAGACCACACGAGTCTAGTGTAGTTGTTTATAATTTGAACTTTGTTTCTCGCTCAGGTGAGTTACCGAGAGGTCTCGAGTCCCCGTTCAAAGTGACTCTAGTTGAAGAACCCTCGGGAGGAGATAATCCTGGCCTATGCATTCCGATGTGCTCTCAGTGTCCTCGCCATAGCATGCCCATGTGCCCTGGGCTTAGCCACGCCCACTGCTGTCATGGTGGGCACGGGGGTGGGGGCACTCAACGGTATTCTCATCAAGGGGGCGGAGCCTCTGGAGAATGCACACAAGGTGAGTTTCGACGGAGCCTAAAATAAGACTATTGGTGGGAGTCAGCCTGAATTAACGTCAAGAAGTTAATTTAGCCAGCTGCGAATGCATCAATTCCCGATGGATTGTTGAAGAGTTCTTCAACAGACTATTGGTGGGAGTCAGCCTGAATTAACGTCAAGAAGTTAATTTAGCCAGCTGCGAATGCATCAATTCCCGATGGATTGTTGAAGTTGAGCAACGTTGCGCGTATTTAAAGGTGCGTTTTCACCAACGCGACAAAAGTCGTTTAGTGGAAACGTGTCGCGCGACACGAGAAAAAGTCGTGCGACCATGCGATTTCTATCCGATGAAAGTCGGTCCGGATCAAAAAGGTGCATTTTCACCAACGCGACAAAAGTCGCATAGTGGAAACGTGTCGCGCGACACGAGAAAAAGTCGTGCGACCATGCGATCTCTATCCGATGAAAGTCGGTCCGGATCAAAGGAATGTCGCGTAGCAATGCCAGTGGAAACGTGTCGCGCGACTCTTCATTTTAGTTTGTTCCTTATTATGAGTGTGAGTGCTTTAATTTCGCCGATGTCACGAGATAAATGTTGCAAGTGAAAACAGATCACGTCGCGCGACAAATGTCACGCGATTTTGTCGCGCGACAGAGGTCGCGTTGGTGAAAACGCGACAGAGGTCGCGTTGCCAATCTATTTGCTAATGTGAGGAGGCAGGTGAAGAGTGACCGTAAACCCCCATCAAAGAAATTTGATTTAAGTACATCTAAGTAATTTATTGATCAGTCCATTTAATGAGGGATACACTACAAGATGGGCATATTAAAACAGAGACAACAAGTTCAATGGAGCAGTTGTTTAATTTTCTATTCAACCATCACTACAGATGAACTAATTTTTCAATACGGTGAATTATGTTCCCAGGTAAAGTGTGTGGTATTCGATAAGACCGGCACGATAACTCACGGTGTTCCTACAGTATCCAGAGTGTGTATGTTTGTAGACGAGAGCACATGCTCCATGGCCAAGCTGTTGTGCATTTTGGGAACCGCTGAGAATAACAGTGAACATCCTTTAGCTTCGGGTATGTTCATAATTCATATTGTCCTATAGCCAGTGCTTAACATTAAACCTAATCGATAAACAGGCAAGCACTAAAATCTAGGGGGAATTTTCTAAAAGCTATTGTTAGATAGATAGATAGTCACTGTATAACAGCTTTGATCTTTAGTGATGGGGGTTTTAGCCTTCATTTGGCGACAAACTACTCGCCTATTCAAAATTAATCTCACCCAGTCTGGGGCCGGGAAAAGCCTGAAGCACGCTCGATTGTCTAGAATGAATAGATGGTCACCCATCCCTGCATTAGAGTACTACGTACACTAAAATCTCTTGGGATTTAGGTTCTGTAAAAAAATGTTCGACTGGGGCTTTTCTGGGTGAAATAAAAAACGACTAACCTATGCAATCTATTCTCTCCCCTTCTTCACAGCCATCGTGAAGTTTGTCCGTGACTGCACCGGCACAGAGATAGGAGGTCGCACGTCTCACTTCCAAGTAGTGCCCGGGTGTGGACTGCGCTGTGCAGTGTCCCATGTAGACCCCATGGTATCCCAGGCAAGACGATCAGAGAAGATAGTCAACTATTTGAATCAGAATAGAGACGGCCGAAGTTTGGTAACGCTAGGGTCGGTGACGGTGGACATCTCCCTGGTGGAATCTCAACGATCAGCCCCCATGGTGGAGCCCATGGATAAGCTACTCAATATTAACGACCATGCTGACCAAGTTGACTCGTTCAAGGTATTTGATTTGATGCTCATGCCTGCAAATTTGCGAAGGAGGCGTGGTTTAAGAGTTTATAAGGTATCACCAAAAAACTGAAGAAAAAAAAAAACTGTGAATTTTCGGCCGTTTTTCTTGTGGTCCCGGCCACCATAAATAAAGTTCTCCCCTCAACTCTCGAGTCTCAAATTTGATATCACACTCCAGGTACCCCCCCCATCCTAATGTTTCTTTTTTTTTTTTTTTTTTTTTTTTTTTTTTTTTTTTTTTTTGATCGATTGCAATACTTACTTTCTTATTACTAGTATAGCTTCGCTATAACTGTACTAATAGAAAGTACCTAATATCCTTTACTCTAATTATTACAAAGTAAGCCTATCTTAAACTCCTTTATCTATTAGACTATATATCCTGTATTGACATTTGTTTGTGTTCCCAGGTAATCATTGGAAACAGGGAGTGGATGAGAAGGAATGGGATAGAGGTGCGTTCAGACATTGATGTCAGGATGACGGATGAAGAAGATTTGGGTCACACAGCCGTATTGTGTTCTATCAATGGTAAGTCCGATAATTGACCGCACCGCACCCTAACATTAGATTTCCTTCTATTGTGATTCCTCATAGATGCCCTTGTTTTCTTGAATAGGATGTCTTTGTTTGAACACATAATAATACAGTTTCAAGGGTTAGGTGTTTGAAAATATCGTTTTAACGATAGATTCCACAGTTTTGCCGGTACTTACACAAGTATAGACATTTTTACACGAAGGTCAACTGTTTCTTTCTTGGCTACAAAATAAGGGCAATGTAACATCTTAAAATTCCTTCTTAAGGTGTGTCCACTCATAGTCCGCCGGCAATCGATCGATGTGGACTGAACTGTCCACACTGCCTCGACAACATAGATTCACCTCGTCGATCGACTACGTCTGGACACACCTTAAAAGCTTTTACAGCCTATAACCGTACAGTTGGGGAAGAATGGTCTAGCGGTCAATACCTCCTGTAAACAAAAGCCCTACACTCTTCTGTCTTCAGGTGTCCTAGTATGTATGATGAGTGTAGCGGATAAAGTGAAACCAGAAGCTCATCTAGCTGTCTATACACTGAAAACTTGATAATTCAATGAATGAGGTAAATTCGTTATGTTCAGTGTTTATTTCTATCGATCGATAGGCGATATCATACAATTTCACATACCTTTTCCGTACAAAAGGGCGGGTAACCCTGCTGGTAACGTTATAGTTGTAGCGACAGGCAAAATCTAATCAATCGGTGTCAGACCAAGGAATATTGCAACTTCTTTCGGTAATAGTATATAAAAAGAGTATGTCAAAGTAAAAGGAAAAAATATACAGGTAATGTATAAAATGTCTCATTTTGTGTATTTTCCCATTTCCAGGCAGTGTCCTCATAGGGGGTTCCATCAATCAGAATGGCCTGCTCCTTATGTTTCTTCTTTCCCACTTGGGTGGGAAAAGGTGAAGAAGAAGAAGAAGAATATTTTACACTACTGATATTAGTCTCAAACCCAAAATAGTCCGATATAAGGCTTTAACATAGGTCAAAATCTAATCTATGTACTTGTTTTATCATTGGTTTCAGGTCGGCATAGGTCGTGTGTTCGCTGAAGTGCTTCCGTCACATAAGGTGGCCAAGATACAGCGTCTACAAGAGCTAGGCTTGAGAGTGGCCATGGTAGGAGATGGAGTGAATGATAGTCCGGCCCTGGCTCAGAGTGATGTAGGAATAGCCATAGCTTCAGGCACGGATGTAGCAGTGGAAGCCGCAGATGTTGTCCTTATGAGGGTAAGCTTAGAAAGTAACACAAGTAAGGACACTTGCTTGTCGTGCAGAAGGTCCCGGGTTCGAATACCACCATCGACAAAATAAGCACTCATATTTCGATTGAAAATATTTCAACGGGTAGCCTTCTGGTGTTAGGTGACCCAGCATCTAAATAGGAAGTATTATGTCTCCTATCGCTCATCTGATGAGGGACATACTACGGGATAGGCATGCTACGACATACTACCCAAGTCTAAGGCCAGCCATTCACTCTCAGGTAGACCTGAGAAGCACACCTGATCAGGTCCGCCTGTCAGGTCTATCTGCTACGTGATGAGCACACACTATCAGGTAGACCTAATCACGTATACCTGTCAGGTCTACCTGATAGTGAGTGGCCGGCCTAACAGACGGTAAAACACTTTATTTTTTGGCATGTAGGATTCTCACGCAGTAAGCTCTTCCATCCAATATAAATAAATACTCGACTTCTATTTCAGAACGACCTGCTAGATGTGATCGGCTGTTTCGACCTGTCCCGGAAAACGGTACGGAGGATAAGACTGAACTTCCTATTTGCCAGCATGTACAATCTCATAGGCATTCCTATCGCGGCGGGACTGTTCAGTCCGTTTGGATTCACGTTGCAGCCCTGGATGGCGTCTGCAGCGATGGCACTCAGCTCTGTTACCGTCGTGGGGTCTTCACTGTTGCTGAAAACGTAAGTAAATCAATCAATTTGATTGAATTTACTTATTTAGTCCACAGTTTTGCCGGTACTTACACAAGTATAGACATTTTTACACGAAGGTCAACTGTTGTTTCTTGGCTACAAAATAAGGGCGATGAAACCTCGTCTTAAAATTCCTTCTTAAGGTGTATCCACTCATAGTCGGCCGGCAATCGATCGATGTGGACTGAACCGTCCACACTGCCTCGACGACATAGATTTTCCTTGTCGATCGACTACGTCTGGACACACCTTAAAAGCTTTTACAGCCTATAACTGTACAGTTGGGGAAGAATGGTCTAATAGTCAATTCCTCCTGTAAACAAAAGCCCTACACTAACCTCTTCTGTCTTCAGGTGTCCTAGTATGTATGATGAGTGTAGCGGATAAAGTGAAACCAGAAGCTCATCTAGCTGTCTATACACTGAAGGTATGTATGATGAGTGTAGCGGATAAAGTGAAACCAGAAGCTCATCTGGCTGTGTATACACTGAAGAAGAGAGGCCTTGAGGTTATTCTGCTCACGGGAGATAACAGGAAGACCGGAGCTGCCATTGCGAGACAGGTAAGAGGGTTATTCTGCTCACGGGAGATAACAGGAAGACCGGAGCTGCCATTGCGAGACAGGTAAGAGAGTTATTCTATTGACGGGAGATAACAGGAAGACCGGAGCTGCCATTGCGAGACAGGTAAGAGGAAGGTCCTGGGTTCGAGACCCTTGTAAGAAATACGTCGACACGTATAATTTCATATTTCATGGTTGAAATTTTTTGATACGCTTAATTTATTTATTTGCACCTAAGCAACAAAGGCCATGTGTGGAAACATGCTTAATTAAAAAAAAAAAATAAAAAAATCTGTTGACCTTGAATGTGTCATGTGCTTTTCCTTCGTTAATCCTCTACTCTAAATTTGAAGACTTAACATAGATTCGAACCATCAACCAGAAGATGCGAAGTCTACCGAGTTAACCACTCAAACCAAGTATACGGAACCTTGTTTAGGCTCCTGGGGTAAAGGGACTTTTCATTCCTTTGTGGCAGTAAAAAGAAGGTTTATTCTATTCTACACTATTTCTTCTTTCCCACTTGGGTGGGAAAAGGTGAAGAAGAAGAAGAAGAATATTTTACACTACTGATATTAGTCTCAAACCCAAAATAGTCCGATATAAGGCTTTAACATAGGTTAAAATCTAATCTATGTACTTGTTTTATCATTGGTTTCAGGTCGGCATAGGTCGTGTGTTCGCTGAAGTGCTTCCGTCACATAAGGTGGCCAAGATACAGCGTCTACAAGAGCTAGGCTTGAGAGTGGCCATGGTAGGAGATGGAGTGAATGATAGTCCGGCCCTGGCTCAGAGTGATGTAGGAATAGCCATAGCTTCAGGGACGGATGTAGCAGTGGAAGCAGCAGATGTTGTCCTTATGAGGGTAAGTCTAGATAGCAATTTGTTTCCTGAAGCAATCGTAACAAAAATGAAAGTTATCTTCCAGGGGTAAAAGTCGAAGAGAGAAGGAAGACAGGATAAAAAAAAGCCAGCCGTTCCGAAAGCAAACCATATCTGTTTAGAATGTAGCTTTGTCCACCCTCCTTTCCCCTATTTTTCCTTGGATCTTCAAATGTGGGCTAGAGTTGCCCTTAAGTAACAATGATACCCCCACTTACCTCTAAATAAATATCTACTGACTTGTCTTCCAGAATGACTTGTTGGATGTGATCGGCTGTTTCGACCTGTCCCGTAAAACGGTACGGAGGATAAGACTGAACTTCCTATTTGCCAGCATGTACAATCTCATAGGCATTCCTATCGCGGCGGGACTGTTCAGTCCGTTTGGATTCACGTTGCAGCCCTGGATGGCGTCTGCAGCGATGGCACTCAGCTCTGTTACCGTCGTGGGGTCTTCACTGTTGCTGAAAACGTAAGTAAATCAATCAATTTGATTGAATTTACTTATTTAAAGATCTTCAATTCTTCATTCACAGGGTAGTAAATACAAGTGGGGGGAAAGGATACAAGTTACAAAAGAGTTATTACACAAAAAATAACCTCTATGGACAGATAGTAAATGAACATTCTTCTTTCTTTTTCGCCTTTGCCTGTACACGGGATGAGATCGGTGTTTTTCGTCAGCTTCTCAACCAGCTCTAAACAGGGTATGCTTTGGGGGCGGGCCATTTGGTTTGTTGGGCCCAAATTTCACGAGGCCGCCTTCGCACTCACT
>NW_007377510.1:334834-353600 GCF_000475195.1 Diaphorina citri
CCACCGTCTTGCAGAAATAGTATGAAGGCCAGTGTGGGGAGATTCAGATTTCTACCATTTGGGGACAGATAATTTTTTTTTTTTTTTTAGTTACCAACATAGGTATATATTTATTTTTTATTCAGCTTCAACAACATTGATAGTAGTATATCAATGTCCTATAAGCTCAAGGCTTGTGTAGGACATTGATAGAAAAATTACAATGATATTAAGTATTTACCTAAGTTAGTTAGTTTTACCTTAGTCATTTGTTTGTGTTCCCAGGTGATCATTGGAAACAGGGAGTGGATGAGAAGGAATGGGATAGAGGTGCGTTCAGACATTGATGTCAGAATGACCGATGAAGAAGATTTGGGTCACACAGCCGTATTGTGTTCTATCAATGGTAAGTTCGATACTTGACCGCACCCTAACATTAGATTTCCTTCTATTGTGATTCCTCATAGATGCCCTTGTTTTCTTGAATAGGATGTCTTTGTTTGAACACATGGATGAAGAAGATTTGGGTCACACAGCCGTATTGTGTTCTATCAATGGTAAGTCCGAGCATAAAAAAGACCCCGCCAAGTTGTTCCTCCCAAAATAAATCAAGTGCCACAAAAAATAAACAAAACTCCATCCCACCCCAAAAAAAAGATTAGAAATCAATATTGTACCCTAAGGTAAGGTTTTTTAGTAATCCGAATTTCGGAGGCATTCAAGGTAAGGTTTTTTAGTAATCCGAATTTCGGAGGCATTCAAGGTAAAAACCTCAGTCGGTTTACAGCCTTGTCGATTCTCAGCCTCGATAGATCTCGATTTCTAGCACTTTAGATCACAAGGTAAGGTTTTTTAGTAATCCGAATTTCGGAGGCATTCAAGGGAAAAACCTCAGTCGGTTTACAGCCTTGTCGATTCTCAGCCTTGATAGATCTCGATTTCTAGCACTTTAGATCAAGGGGAAATAATTACAACTTTACACCTCACCTCTCTCCTATATTTCTAGCTGGTCTCAGCATGGATGTGTTTATGAAGAATAAGGCCATCTATTTGCAATTTGACCTGAAGAAAGCAGATGTTGTCCTTATGAGGGTAAGTCTAGATAGCAATTTGTTTCCTGAAGCAATCGTAAGAAAAATGAAGGTTATCTTCCAGGGGTAAAAGTCGAAGAGAGAAGGAAGACAGGATAAAAAAAAGCCAGCCGTTCCGAAAGCAAACCATATCTGTTTAGAATGTAGCTTTGTCCACCCTCCTTTCCCCTATTTTTCCTTGGATCTTCAAATGTGGGCTAGAGTTGCCCTTAAGTAACAATGACAAAAATGAAAGTTATCTTCCAGGGGTAAAAGTCGAAGAGAGAAGGAAGACAGGGTAAAAAAAAGCCAGCCGTTCCGAAAGCAAACCATATCTGTTTAGAACTTTAGAATGTAGCTTTGTCCACCCTCCTTTCCCCTATTTTTCCTTGGATCTTCAAATGTGGGCTAGAGTTGCCCTTAAGTAACAATGATACCCCCACTTACCTCGAAATAAATTTCTACTGACTTGTCTTCCAGAATGACTTGTTGGATGTGATCGGCTGTTTCGACCTGTCCCGTAAAACGGTACGGAGGATAAGACTGAACTTCCTGTTTGCCAGCATGTACAATCTCATAGGCATTCCTATCGCGGCGGGACTGTTCAGTCCGTTTGGATTCACGTTGCAGCCCTGGATGGCGTCTGCAGCGATGGCACTCAGCTCTGTTACCGTCGTGGGGTCTTCACTGTTGCTGAAAACGTAAGTAAATCAATCAATTTGATTGAATTCACTTATTTAAAGATCTTCAATTCTTCATTCACAGGGTAGTAAATACAAGTGGGGGGAAAAGATACAATAAACAAAGAGTTATGTACACAAACAAGTGCCTACTTATGGACAGAATAGGTAGATGAACTCTTCTTCTTCTTCTTCTACTTATTTAAAGATCTTCAATTCTTCATTCACAGGGTAGTAAATACAAGTGGGGGGGAAAAGATACAATAAACAAAGAGTTATGTACACAAACAAGAAACAAGTACCTACCTATGGACAGAACAGGTAGATGAACCCTTCTTCTTTTTTTCGCCTTTTCCCGTGTACAGACGGGGTCGGTGTTTTTCGTCAGCTTCTCAATCAGCTCTAAACTAGGTTGATTGCTTTGGGCTGACATTTGGTTTTGGCCACAAATTTCACGAGTGCCCTTCGCACTCAACCTGTGCCATTTCTTTTGCAAGGGGAATTCAGGCTGGTATACTCCCTGTTTAAATAGGTGGGTACTTATTTTTGGGGTAAATACCCTGGGTATTTACCTGGGTAAATACCCGGGTAAATACCCAATTTTTATAAATACCCGGGTATTTTCAAGAAGCGCCTCAGTCGAATTGTGCCCGGGAAATTGAAAAAAAAAATCAAGTGACGATGTTTTTTGTTTAGTTTTCTTCTTTTTTTTAAATACCCGGGTATTTACCCACCCTGGGGGTGGATAAATACCCGGGTAAATACCCAATTTTTATTTACCCACCCAGTGGGTATTTACCCACGACCCATCACTATAAATGCTTAGCATACTGAATACTTAGCAACATTATTATTATTTTTTCAGCTACGTAAAGCCTACTCTAGGCTCCCTATCTACCCCAGAGTATCGGGCCGCTATGCAGGCGCGGTCTGCAGCTCTCGGGAAAGACTTGGATGAAGTGTCCGTACACAAGGGTATCGATGATATTGAAGGCCCTGACTTCACCATGTCCAAGTCAACCAGTAGCAATATTTCCAGGTAAGATATCCGGGATTCTATCAGTAACAGACAAGGTGTTTGATTGATCGAATACTACCGTGACATGAGTAGGTATAACAGGAAATGTAGGGGTTAGAACAAAACCTATTTTTTCTTACAATTTATCCCATAGCTTCTGGTGGTTTGGGTTTCAAGTTCCATTTACTTAAACGAAAAATGAAAATAAATCAAGTGACGATGTTTTTTGTTTAGTTTTCTTCTTTTTTTTAAATACCCGGGTATTTACCCACCCTGGGGGTGGATAAATACCCGGGTAAATACCCAATTTTTATTTACCCACCCAGTGGGTATTTACCCACGACCCATCACTATAAATGCTTAGCATACTGAATACTTAGCAACATTATTATTATTTTTTCAGCTACGTAAAGCCTACTCTAGGCTCCCTATCTACCCCAGAGTATCGGGCCGCTATGCAGGCGCGGTCTGCAGCTCTCGGGAAAGACTTGGATGAAGTGTCCGTACACAAGGGTATCGACGATATAGAAGGCCCTGACTTCACCATGTCCAAGTCAACCAGTAGCAATATTTCCAGGTAAGATATCCGGGATTCTATCAGTAACAGACAAGGTGTTTGATTGATCGAATACTACCGTGACATGAGTAGGTATAACAGGAAATGTAGGGGTTAGAACAAAACCTATTTTTTCTTACAATTTATCCCATAGCTTCTGGTGGTTTGGGTTTCAAGTTCCATTTACTTAAACGAAAAATGAAAATATTTTTTCCAGCCTACATAATACCTAGTTAGCTTAGAAGGCCTGTCTGCCTTGTAAGCGCTAGGTTGCGGGTTCGAGTTCCGTCCGGGGCAGACCGGGGCTAACTTTATCAGAAACAGATAGGGTTCGTTCTGGCTTTCTCCTATCACTCTTCGGTTTTGGAGCGATAAGACTCCCTTATAGTTCCTTCTTTTCTTCTTTTACTTTGCCACTATCCCAATTTCATTTGCGGTCTGCATTTTCCTGTTTTTAATCTCCCCCTCTACAATTCTCTTCTCACTGCTTCCTCTTTTCTTCATGCCCTCTCTCTTAAATCCTCTTGAACCTTATATCTCACTTTTTTAAGATCTTCGATTCTTCATTCACAGGGTAGTAAATACAAGTGGGGAGAAAAAGATACAATTAACAAAGAGTTATGTACACAAACAAGTACCTACTTATGGACAGAATAGGTAGATGAACTCTTCTTCTTCTTTTTTCGCCTTTTGCCGTGTACAGATGAGATCGGTGTTTTTCGTCAGCTTCTCAACCAGCTCTAAACAAGGGTGATTGCTTTGGGCTGCCATTTGGTTTTGGCCACAAATTTCACGAGTGCCCTTCGCACTCAACCTTTGCCATTTCTTTTGCAAGGGGAATTCAGGCTGGTATACTTTCTTCTTCTTTTTTCGCCCTTTCCCGTGTACAGACGAGGTCGGTGTTTTTCGTCAGCTTCTCAATCAGCTTTAAACTAGGTTGATTGCTTTGGGCTGACATTTGGTTTTGGCCACAAATTTCACGAGTGCCCTTCGCACTCAACCTTTGCCATTTCTTTTGCAAGGGGAATTCAGGCTGGTATACTCCCTGTTTAAATAGGTGGTTGAACTAAATGCTTAGCCCACTGAATACTTAGCAACATTATTATTATCTTTTCAGCTACGTAAAGCCTACTCTAGGCTCGTTATCTACCCCAGAGTATCGGGCCGCTATGCAGGCGCGGTCTGCAGCTCTCGGGAAAGACTTGGATGAAGTGTCCGTACACAAGGGTATCGACGATATAGAAGGCCCTGACTTCACCATGTCCAAGTCAACCAGTAGCAATATTTCCAGGTAAGATATCCGGGATTCTATCAGTAACAGACAAGGTGTTTGATTGCTCGAATACTACCGTGACATGAGTAGTGCTATACCTACTATGTAGGGGTTATACCTACTATGTAGGTATACAAAACCTATTTTTTCTTACAATTTATCCCATAGCTTCTGGTGGTTTGGGTTTCAAGTTCCATTTACTTAAACGAAAAATGAAAATATTTTTTCCAGCCTACATAATGCCTAGTTAGCTTAGAAGGCCTGTCTCAGTGGTGTAGTGGTTAGCACGGTGGACTCTGGATCTGGAGGTTGGTGGTTCGAGTCCAAGTCAAGTCATTAAATTTAGCGTAGTTTATCAAGCGAGGAAGGACATTTGTGACAAGCATTTAATGCTCAACACAATTAAAATTCCTTTTAAAAAGTTAGCTCAGAAGGCCTGTCTGCCTGGTAAGCTCTAGGTTGCAGGTTCGAGTTCCGTCCGGGGCAGACCGGGGCTAACTTTATGAGAAACAGATAGGGTTCGTTCTGGCTTTCTCCTATCCTGTCTTCCTTCACTCTTCGATTTCGGAGCGATAAGACTCCCTTATAGTTCCTTCTTTTACTTTGCCATTATCCCAATTGCATTTGCGGTCTGCATTTTTCTTTTTTTAATCTCCCCCTCTACAATTCTCTTCTCACTGCTTCCTCTTTTCTTCATGCCCTCTCTCTTAAATCCTCTTGAACCTTATATCTTAGGAAATCCAAGATGGCGCGCCATCGGAATCGGTTCTAATTTCGAAAGTTCAACGAAAGGAAAATATAATGTTCTTGGTGGCTTGTGCTCCCTATAATAAATGTACTCTGTGTTCCCTTAGCTTCTGGCGGCTTGTGTCTCAACACTCGCTACCCAGTCTCAAGTCAAGTAATATCCTACTCAACAACCCCTCAATACCAATCTTTCCTTATTTTCTTGGTGGCTCGTGCTCCGTATAACAAATGTACTCTGTGTTCCCTTAGCTTCTGGCGGCTTGTGTCTCAACACTCGCTACCCAGTCTCAAGTCAAGTAATATCCTACTCAACAAAGATGAGATGTGCTGAGAACACAGGCAGGGTGTGGTGTAAGTTCCCTCGACGTTACCCCTCAATACCAATCTTTCCTTATTTTCTTGGTGGCTCGTGCTCCGTATAACAAAAATGTACTCTGTGTTCCCTTAGCTTCTGGCGGCTTGTGTCTCAACACTCGCTACCCAGTCTCAAGTCAAGTAATATCCTACTCAACAAAGATGAGATGTGCTGAGAACACAGGCAGGGTGTGGTGTAAGTTCCCTCGACGTTTTGTAGTACAGTATGAGTAATGTGTGTTTTTTGTTGTGTTAGCTCATATTGAATTTTAGAGTTGCTGATTTTTAGCAATTCTAAAATTCAACAACAGTACAACTTTTAAAAAACTCCCTTGAATTTTCTGTAGTTAACTTCTTTTGTTCCGAAAGTTTTGTAGTCCAACTTGAGTAATGTGTGTTTTTTGTTGTGTTAGCTCATATTGGATTTTAGAGTTGTTGATTTTTAGCAATTCTAAAATTCAACAACAGTACAACTTTTAATAAAAAACTCTCTTGAATTTTCTGTAGTTAACTTCTTTTGTTCCGATGTATTGAACAACTTTAGATAGGTACCTACTAGCAAGATTTTGTCTGAAAATGACACAAATTTATAAATACAAATTTTCTTTCTCTATTGCCTATTGAACAACTTTAGATAGGTACCTACTAGCAAGATTTTGTCTGAAAATGACACAAATTTATAAATACAAATTTTCTTTCTCTATTGTAATGTTTTAGATGATTTTTATTCGTATGTAGCTGAATGATTGAACTCACTCTATGAATACTTTTCCTACATTCCTACCTAAAAAAACATTATTTTAGCCCTTGAACGTAATTTATTCCATTATGTTTATTTTTTTCATTATCCCATTATTTACCTCTTCATAGTCTTAGTCTTGTTTCCTCTCTGTTTGTAGTCTTCGTTTAGATTAGAATGTATTAACAAATTATATTATGTATTTTACTCACATAACTTAAGTAATATCCATGTACTTACCTCCTATAAAGTATCTATGTATACTCTTTTAGATATAGATACCTACCTAATATTTGATTTTATTGTTTGTAAGCAAACTTCTTGTAGTTGTTTTAAATTAATTTTTGTGTTCACATAACAAACCTAACCTTGACTTTCAGTTTTTTCCCACTAACTACTTTAGAGCTGATAAAAACGACAGATTTGGTACTATTTTTTCCGATTTTTTGACCGATTCTTACCATCATAAGTCAGCCTAGTTAGCTTAGTTGGTAGTGCGTCTGCCTTGTAAGCGCTAGGCCGCGGGTTCGATTCCCGCCCGGGGCGGATTTTTTTGATGATGAACCTAGATTACTCTCCAAGTCATGTGCCTAGTGGACTGACGCAATGTGGTCCTAGTAACAAGTGATAACAGTCGTTACTCTCTTAACCCGCATTTTGGAGGCATTCAAGGTAAGGTTTTTTAGTAACCCGAATTTTGGAGGCATTCAAGGTAAGGGTAAGGTTTTTTAGTAACCCTAATTTTGGAGGCATTTAAGGTGAAGTTTTTTAGTAATCCGAATTTCGGAGGCATTCAAGGTAAGGTTTTTTAGTAATCCGAATTTTGGAGGCATTCAAGGTAAAAACCTCAGTCGGTTTACAGCCTTGTCGATTCTCAGCCTCGATAGATCTCGATTTCTAGCACTTTAGATCAAGGGGAAATAATTACAACTTTACATCTCACCTCTCTCCTATATTTCTAGCTGATCTCAGCATGGATGTGTTTATGAAGAATAAGGCCATCTATTTGCAATTTGACCTGAAGAATCATACGGATATAAGAGAGAAGAATGCTACCATTGACTATCTGTACCATATAAGGAAGAATATCGATACAGCTTGCGCCACGAAAGTTTTGCTAGCTAACACAATGCTCAGTCAGTAAGTATCCTAACATACCTTTAACTTGCAGGATTTTATTATTACTATTAGCCAGCCTAGTTATCTTGGTTGGTAGCGCGTCTGCCTTGTAAGCGCTAGACCGCGGGTTCGATTCCTGCCCGGCGCGGATTTTATCTTGAAGGGATATCTAAGGCCCTGGGCTAACATTTGATTTTGTCTGCAAAAACCAAATGTCAGTCAAAACACCAAATGTTCTCACTCAACCTTTGACCTCGACGTTTTGTAGTCCAACTTGAGTAATGTGTGTTTTTTGTTGTGTTAGCTCATATTGAATTTTAGAGTTGTTGATTTTTAGCAATTCTAAAATTCAACAACAGTACAACTTTTAAAAAACTCCCTTGAATTTTCTGTAGTTAACTTCTTTTGTTCCGAATGTTCCGATGTATTGAACAACTTTAGATAGGTACCTACTAGCAAGATTTTGTCTGAAAATAAATGACACAAATTTATAAATACAAATTTTCTTTCCCTATTGTAATGTTTTAGATGATTTTTATTCGTATGTAGCTGAATGATTGAACTCACTCTATGAATACTTGTCCTACATTCCTACCTAAAAAAACATTATTTTAGCCCTTGAACGTAATTTATTCCATTATGTTTATTTTCTTCATTATCCCATCATTTACCTCTTCATAGTCTTAGTCTTGTTTCCTCTCTGTTTGTAGTCTTCGTTTAGATTAGAATGTATTTACAAATTATATTATGTATTTTACTCACATAACTTAAGTAATATCCATGTACTTACCTCCTATAAAGTATCTATGTATACTCTTTTAGATATAGATACCTACCTAATATTTGATTTTATTGTAAGCAAACTTCTTGTAGTTGTTTTTAATTAATTTTTGTGTTCACATAACAAACCTAACCTTGACTTTCAGTTTTTTCCCACTAACTACTTTAGAGCTGATAAAAACGACAGATGTTCCTGCCCGGCGCGGATTTTATCTTGAACGGATATCTAAGGCCCTGGGCTAACATTTGATTTTGTCTGCAAAAACCAAATGTCAGTCAAAACACCAAATGTTCTCACTCAACCTTTGCCATTTCTTTAGCAAGAAAAATTCCAGGCTGGTATCCTCCCTGTTTAAAGTCCCCTAGCCAGGCATAATGAAGTACGAGCTGTTAACTGACTTGAATCTTCTTCGCCTCTCTTCGTTTTCCAGGTATAAACGACAGCAATTCGTTAAGGTGTCAGAACTGTTCCAGTTTGCTCAGTTCTACTCCATGGAGTTCAAAAGAATTTGTGGTAGGGATATCTCTCATTTTGAGCTTTTTCTTCGCCACTTCCCTCTCGTATTCAAAGTCAAAGATCACTATGTGGGTCTCAGAAGTATTGACCTGAACGAGCTGAAAAACAGATACAAAGCCATCATCCGCAAGCCCAAGTTTCTCTTTGAGGACGGTAAGGCCAGCCACTCACTATCAGGTAGACCTGATCAGGTCCGCCTGTCAGATCTACCTGATGGTGTGTGTGCTCATCAGGTGTCAGGTGGACTTTTTCAGACTTACCTGTCAGGTCCACAAAGTAATCAAAGTATCTACTACCAATCAATGCTGACTTATATCCAATACCCTCAGCTTCGCGGTGCGGGGGTGCCCTAAGTAAGTATAATTCGAAGCACCCCACTCCCCCGTCGACATACTACGGGATGGGCATGCTACAACACAGACCACACGAGTCTAGTGTATTTTTTTATAATTTGAACTTTGTTTCTCGCTCAGGTGAGTTACCGAGAGGTCTCGAGTCCCCGTTCAAAGTGACTCTAGTTGAAGAACCCTCATTGGGGGACAGAATAGCCCAAAACATCTACGATAATCACCCCCGTGTGGCTGTCGATCTGGAAGGCTACAATTTGGGACAGTTCGGTCTCATTACCCTCTGTCAAGTATCGGTATCTCCGGACCATGTGTATTTGTTTGACATCCTCAAATGTCCCTACTTTCTGCGCAAAGGCGTCCTGAAGAAGATCCTGGAAACGAGAAAAGTCACGAAAGTAAGGAGAGAAAAAAAAACTATTCTTAAGGCCCGTCCCCACTTGTCGTGAGTTTCATCTGATTTTTTTCCCGAACGTCCTTGTAGGCAATGTAATTTAAATGAGAGTCAGCCCCGGATTAAGGCCTGTTCAAAATGTTAACGCGAACAGGGCGGCACGCTGGGAGGGGGTGCCGCTCCCCCTGGGACGTTTTCTGAAACTTTGCTCTTGATTTTAGCCGCCTCCGGCGCCCTTTACCATCTCCTGGCGCAATTTACCGCCCCCTCGCCCCCCGTTTTTTGGACCTCTGGTGCCCTTGAGGCGGGTTGCTTGTCGCCGAATGTTGGGTAGACCATAGTTGTTAAAAGTGGCGTTAACCTGTTTTAATTTTCAGGTTCTTCACGGTATAGCCGGAGATGTAGCTAATCTGTACCGGCAGTTTAACATTACTTTGAGAAACGTCTACGATACACAGGTACGAGTTTATTTGAATTGTATCCTTTCGGAAACGGAAACAATTTCCTCTTTTGAAACTCATTTCCCCTCTTCTGAAACTCATTTTCCCGCTTCTTTTTACCCTCTTCTGAAGCTCATTTCCCCTCTTCTGAAGCTCATTTCCCCTTTCATTAATCACATTTCCCCTCTTTTGGCTTGATAGCGCCTGTACTAAACCATTGGGAATCTAAGATACCATCCAGAAGAGAGGAGATCGTTCCAGTTCCACGAAAGGAAAAGGAAATCCCGAAAGCTTTTATTATCACAGACTTGATAACTACTGAGTTTTCACGTGTTTAGTTTTATGGTCTATTTTTAAAATGGCCTAATGGTCAATTCTTGTAACAACAGTTTTATGGTCTTAGATTAGGAACAGTTGTCAGTAAAGTATGCTAAGTAACCAAGATAGGTAGCCAAGCATACTGCTTCCTGCTTAGCATCTGGAGGTTGGTGGTTCGAGTCCTAGTCGTTCGATTTTATCGAGGAGTATTAAGTGCGGAACGATATTCGTGACAAAATGATTCACAAGTGTGCTTGACACAAAAATTTGGACCAATTGCAATAATTTCTCATTACTGTTATATGATTGTGTCTTCGCTATTCTTAAGTATCTAATAGAAAGTACAAAGTAAAAATTCCTTTAAACTCGCCAGGCCGCATTCCAAGGGATGCAAGAAAAATATCCAGAGCTAAGAATGGGGAATTAATGTAACGACCGTTGCAATAAACTCTCAAGAACACGTAAGATTTCTACTGAAAGTTAAACTAACACGGAGTTGAAACTCACTTTGTGGCCCCGAACCTAACTCAGTCAAAGGGTGAAATTATTGCCAAAGACAAATCTCTACCATTCAACTAATTAATGTAACGACCGTTGCAATAAACTCTCAAGAACACGTAAGATTTCTACTGAAAGTTAAACTTACACGGAGTTGAAACTCACTTTGTGGCCCCGAACCTAACTCAGTCAAAGGGTGAAATTATTGCCAAAGACAAATCTCTACCATTCAACCTCGTACTAATCTATCGAAATGATTTCAGATGGTGGCTCAGCAGATCTAAATCAGACGTAGAGAATCACCTGTTGAGTAATTCAGAAGATCTGGATGACTATGCTGATGTTAACACACCTATTGTATTCAACGGGAAACCGGGAAGCAAGATTTCCATCGTGGGAAGCAAGGTGGAAAATTCGCCGGTGTAAATGCGTCTTGTTTCGGTGTCTACTAGGTCTCGGAAAAATCGATTAATCGATAGAAAATCAACACTGTCTACCCGTTACCAAAGGCGTATAGAATTTCCCTGAGTGGTCATCGTAGACTTCTATGGCCTAAATTGATAACGCAATTTCAAAGGATATTTCCCTGAGTAGTCATCGTAGACTTCTATGGCCTAAATTTATTGATAACGCAATTTCAAAGGAAAAACTAAGCAGAGCGGAGAGCTCCTGCTCTCAGATTTATTTGGAACAGGACTGACATAAATTATAATATCTGATTAGCGCGCTACAGGCGTATTTTCCTTGTAGAAGTTTCATAATGAAAAGCGGTCAAACTTTCTTGACTTGGCGAGGCAGAGCGCTGCCGCGCTCCTTAATATGGTGTAATAGTCGAGAATGGGGAAATGAGCAGCCTCCGTGGCCTAGTGATTATCCACATTGGGGAAGCCCGAGCTCCCGGGTTCTATTCCCGGCTGGGTCGATGTTTTTTGAGGCTCCGTGCTTGGAGTTCGGAGTCCACTCAGCCTCTTGACAACAGTTGAGTAGCTACTTTAATCGAGTAGCGACCAGTGGCGGCATTACCAGTGTAAAAAGGTTATTGAAATGTGGAAATTGATTGCAAAGGAGGCACTTAGCACCTTCAGACAATATCGGATGTATGTCAGAAGTATAAATACAGTATACCTATGGGAACAAGATTGCCAATTTTGTTTCAGAAATAGAAGTACTAGGTAGTTACGTATAAAATTTATATCAATTAATAAGGACCGGTTTAGTGCATTTTTTTTTTTTACTCTATTTTTCTATCAGCTGATAAGGTTTTATTTGAAATTGAAGGTTTTTGCAATTTGTTATCAGATTGCACAATTGATAACAAAGTATATATTAGTGGGAGTAACAAGAGTTGCCTTTAGTTAGTTCTAAATCACGGGTAAGTTTGCGGTTCAATAGTTATTGTCATGGGTAAAGACGGGGTGAGAATAGAGAAAGATTCATTCGGGGAGTTGGAAGTACCGAACGACAAATACTATGGCGCCCAGACCGTGCGATCTCTCATCAACTTCCCTATCGGAGGAGAGAGTGAGCGTATGCCAGAGGCAATCATCTCAGCCATGGGGATATTGAAGAAAGCAGCGGCTCAAGTGAACAAGGGATTTGGTTTGGATTCAAAAATTGCTGATACCATTTCCAAAGCTGCGGATGAAGTTATCTCTGGTAAACTATACGAGGATCATTTCCCTCTGAGTATTTGGCAAACAGGATCTGGTACACAAACCAATATGAATGTCAATGAGGTTATCAGCAACCGAGCCATTGAGATGCTGGGAGGGAAGCTAGGCTCCAAGGATCCGGTTCATCCCAATGATCATGTCAACAAATGTCAAAGCTCCAACGATACGTTCCCTACAGCGATGCATATTGCAGTAGCGCTTGAAATACATAACCGATTGTTATGTTCTCTTCAAATGCTGCATGATGCCTTGGATAAGAAATCTCAGGAGTTCCAAAACATTATCAAGATAGGCAGAACACATACTCAAGATGCCACACCACTCACCTTAGGACAAGAGTTCAGTGGTTATGTCACTCAGATCAAGTACGGTATAGAGAGAGTAAAGGATACATTACCCAGACTTTATCAACTTGCTATTGGAGGAACTGCTGTCGGGACAGGTCTTAACACATATGTGGGATTCGCAGAGAATTGTACTCAAAGGATTTCTGAGTTAACAGGATTGCCATTCAAGTCTGCACCAAACAAGTTTGAAGCCTTGGCAAGTCATGATGCATTAGTAGAAGTGTCTGGTGCTCTCAACACAGTGGCTGTGAGTCTCATGAAGATTGCCAATGATATTCGATTCCTTGGCTCCGGACCTCGCAGTGGTCTTGGGGAATTAAAATTACCTGAAAATGAACCTGGCTCCTCTATCATGCCAGGCAAAGTGAACCCTACCCAGGTTGAAGCATTGACCATGGTAGCAGCGGGGAGTTAAAATTACCTGAAAATGAACCTGGCTCCTCTATCATGCCAGGCAAAGTGAACCCCACCCAGGTTGAAGCATTGACCATGGTAGCAGCACAGGTGATGGGGAATCATGTAGCAGTCACTGTAGGAGGAAGTAATGGTCATTTTGAACTCAATGTATTCAAACCCCTGATTGTAAGTAACGTGCTGAGATCCATACGACTCCTGGCAGATACTACCGAGTCATTCACTACTAAATGTGTGACGGGCATACTACCCAATGAAGACACGATAGCCAAACATGTGAATGATTCTCTCATGTTAGTCACTGCGCTCAATCCACACATCGGATACGACAAGGCGGCAGAAATTGCCAAGCATGCATACAAGACAGGAATCACGTTGAAAGAAGCTGCTGTGAAACTAGGATACCTCACGGAACAAGAATATGACCAGTGGGTGAAACCAGAAAAAATGTTGGGACCCGAATAGTAAGTAGAACATTACTTTCCAATCCTCATTTTAACATTAGAGAGATAAAGAATGTGTGATTAAGTAGTCAGAAGGAAATATGTTGCCACACATGAAGATGTGCAATTTGAATAAAATATTTCGAGACGAGACTTGAAAATTTTGACACATGTCAGTCATGTTGTCACGGTGTTTTAACATCAGTGATTAATGGAAATCAAAGGCACTTTGCATTCGTTTAAGCGTAATCATATTATGCTCACCTAGCTTTTTGCGAGCGTGTTCATTTTGAAGAACTCTTTCTCTTTTTAGCTATTTTTTTTTTTTTGCTTAGCCTAGTCCTATTCCGTCAATCCTGATATCCTTATGTTTCAGTCATCCCTATTTTAAACCCGACAACAACGAAACCATTTTCCACACGGAAAAGGTGATCTCTCAGCAAATTCTCGCTGCCAAAGTTCTCCCCCCTTGGTCACGGCCAAGTTGTCCCCAGGCCAGATCTATCATTAGAGGCAGACCGTCTACCTTACGCTACTCAGCCAGAACTCAGTTCGTTCGGTCCTCGCAGCCCGCGAGGCCCAAACGAGATTTGGATGCCAAGATGACCACGGTTCCCCCGAGCTATTTTACAAGGTAAGCGTGTTCTATGTGACTCCACTTCCCCTAACACCGCCAGCCTATGGTGCATTTTATTTAACACTAAACCGTAAACCGAAGTTCGGTTTAGTCAAGGTCACTACCTCCCCTCACATGGAAGTGTGTTAATGACGTGAGGGGTGTTAACCATTTTTTAGGTTTACGTTTCCCCTCTTGCCATACTAAACCAAGCTCTGGACTTCGGTTTACGATAGAGTCGTTTTTTACCATTTTTTTTGACACTTTTCACTTCTAAAACGACCAAAACAAACGAAAAATGTGCAGAAAAAAACTATCGAAAACTATCGATAGTCAAGCCTCAACTATCGATAGCGTTCGATAGTCAAAACTATCGATAGTTATCGATAGTGCTATCGATAGTTCTCCTCCTCTATAACAAGAAGAGTTTCTTCCCCAGATCTAGTGTCGTGTACATGTTGAGATAGAGGAGTGAACATTGAAGACAAATACTCTGGAGTACCAGTGTTGAGTACACGCCACAGCAACAACAAGATATGTATGTCCCGGCGTTGTTCTACGGTCATCCAGCCCAGAGATAACCGACACATAGTAACATGATCATACTTACGGAGACCAAAAACATACCTGACACAAGAGTTTTGAAGTCTTTGCACTTTTACTTTGAGTTCCTGGGTAATATTCAAGTAAACAGTATCAGCATACTCAATGATGGGCATAATCAAAGCAGTACAAAGCATCTTCCTGATATCCTTATGTTTCAGTCATCCCTATTTCAAACCCGACAACAACGAAACCATTTTCCACACGGAAAAGGTGATCTCTCAGCAAATTCTCGCCGCCAAAGTTCTCCCCCCTTGGTCACGGCCAAGTTGTCCCCAGGCCAGATCTATCATTAGAGGCAGACCGTCTACCTTACGCTACTCAGCCAGAACTCAGTTCGTTCGGTCCTCGCAGCCCGCGAGGCCCAAACGAGATTTGGATGCCAAGATGACCACGGTTCCCCCGAGCTATTTTACAAGGTAAGCGTGTTCTATGTGACTCCACTTCCCCTAACACCGCCAGCCTATGGTGCATTTTATTTAACACTAAACCGTAAACCGAAGTTCGGTTTAGTCAAGGTCACTACCTCCCCTCACATGGAAGTGTGTTAATGACGTGAGGGGTGTTAACCATTTTTTAGGTTTACGTTTCCCCTCTTGCCATACTAAACCAAGCTCTGGACTTCGGTTTACGATAGAGTCGTCGCCATTTTTTTTTGGGTTAAAATAAAAACGTGTTTTTTTTTTTTTTTTTTTTTTTATCAACTGACTATCCCCACTGCGAGATTTTTACCCACACTCTATAATTTTCGGTTTACGGTTTAGTGTTAAATAAAATGCAACACTAGTTAGCTTGGAACTTGGAAGGTAGGTAGCTCGTCTGTCTCGTAGCGCTAGGTCGCGAGTTCGATAAACACGTTCGTTATTTTGTATGAATGCCTGAAATTAATTTGTATGTATGCAATGTGCAAAACATTCCCTTTATCCTTTTCATACGTAATGTACACAAGTCCTGACTGAAGAGAAGTTTTCTTTGTGTTTCGGCTCAATACCTAGGTAGGTACCTACATACTTCTAGGTATTATTTATTATTATATTAACTAGCTACCTATATTTTATTATTATTATTAATTAATTAACTATTTCAAGTTTTTAAAGCTTTATGGTAGGATTTTTACAAAAAATATTTCCTCTTGTTTCAGTGAGTTTCCATCGGAGGCACCTCTCGCCAACCTCTCACACGGTAACTCTTCTTATCCTGTCCACTCCCAGAACTCTCTCTCCAGTATGAAGAACTCCTGCCTTTTTCTCGTCATCATTGGGTTCTTCCTAGTGGTTATCTTTAGACGGTTGAAACTGTGGAAGAAGAAAACGAGTGCCATCCAGAAGAAAAAGTTACAGCAGAAAGTGGTGAATACGTCTGACCTTCCCGAGACCAAACAATATATCGCTTGTTAGGTCGGCCATATCACTATCAGGTATCAGGCAGACCTGACAGACGGACCTTTTCAGCTGTACCTGTATAGCTGATAGTGCATGTGCTCATCCTTTTCAGCGGTCTAGCTGATAGTGTGTGTGCTCATTAGGTACCATTTGGACCTGATCAGGTGTATCTGTCAGGTCTACCTGATAGTGAGTAGCTGGTCTTGGGACTACCATTCACTATCAGGAGCACCCACAAAATACCTTGGGGCAGAATGGACCTTGGGGAACCATTCTCCCATTAGGGTATAGGGTACCATTCTGCCCCAGACGGTATAAACTTTGGACCTGATCAGGTGTATCTGTCAGGTCTACCTGATAGTGAGTGGCTGGTCTTGGGACTACCATTCACTATCAGGAGCACCCGTTCAGGAGCATCCACAAAATACCTTGGGGCAGAATGGACCTTGGGGAACCATTCTCCCATTAGGGTATAGGGTACCATTCTGCCCCAGACGGTATAAACCATTTTGCCCCAAAGCGTCAGGCATTGTATCAATCACTCGTGAAATTGCATCAAGCACTCGTGAAATCGAAAAAACCTCCGTACTCTTCGAAAACAAAAGATAAAAGAATCCACCACAGATCAAAACAAAGATGACACTTGCAGGAATAGTTCCTAGTCCATCCAAGAGAGCTCAGCACTTTCTAGCTCCTAAAAAGGGTGGGTGATCGTTTTGCCCCGATGTATCCCGCTTCTGAAATTCCAATTGCAATAATTTCTCATTACTGTCATATGTGTCTTCGCTATTCTTAAGTAATAGAAAGTACAAAGTAAAAATTCCTTTAAACTCGCCAGGCCGCATTCCAAGGGATGCAAGAAAAATATCCAGAGCTAAGAATGGGCACTTGCAGGAATAGTTCCTAGTCCATCCAAGAGAGCTCAGCACTTCCTAGCTCCTAAAAAGGGCGTTTTGCCCCGATGTACCGTTTTGCCCAGTGTTCCCCTACTGACATTAGACTAATCAATTTTATGTAAGACCATCCGTTCAAGAGGTGTCACGAAACAGACAAACAAATTCGGACGACGAAATCTCGTCAAATAATAAATACCTAGAACTCTGTTTATTATTTCAATAATCAATTTATTGCCCCATGTTCCCCTACTGACATTAGACTAATCAATTTTATGTAAGACCATCCGTTCAAGAGCTGTCACGAAACAGACAAACAAATTCGGACGACGAAATCTCGTCAAATAATAAATACCTAGAACTCTGTTTATTATTTCAATAATCAATAACTTGCAGGAATAGTTCTTAGTCCATCCAAGAGAGCTCAGCACTTCCTAGCTCCTAAAAAGGGCGGGTGATGCCCCGATGTACCGTTTTGCCCCGTGTTCCCCTACTGACATTAGACTAATCAATTTTATGTAAGACCATCCGTTCAAGAGCTGTCACGAAACAGACAAACAAATTCGGACGACGAAATCTCGTCAAATAATAAATACCTAGAACTCTGTTTATTATTTCAATAATCAATTGCCTACAAGCATACATCATACTAATAAGTAATAATCTACCTAGGTATTTCTCATAGAATTCAATTGGAGAGGCTAAGTAATAATCTACCTATTTCCCATAGAATTCATTTGGAGAGGCCCATAATCTATCTTTTAGTCAAAAGTTCGTCTAAAGAAGAACTTCTTCAAGAGTCATTTAGTTGAAAGAAGATGAAAAGTTGATTAGACAAGCTTTAATGACTATACCCCTATTACCACTCATAGAATTCAATTGGAGAGGCTAAGTAATAATCTACCTATTTCCCATAGAATTCATTTGGAGAGGCCCATAATCAATCTTTTAGTCAAAAGTTCGTCTAAAGAAGAACTTCTTCAAGAGTCATTTATTTGAAAGAAGATGAAAAGTTGATTAGACAAGCTTTAATGACTATACCCCTATTACCACTATACCTATGTACCTATCTTACTACCCTAGATATAAGAAACAAAATGAGAAAATCTGAAGAGATAGATAGATAGATAGATAGATAGATAGATAGATAGATAGATAGATAGATAGATAGATAGATAGATAGATAGATTTACTCCTTTTCTTTCTCTCTCTCCTCTCTCTCTCTCTGAGAACAGAACTAGAAGGAAGGGAAACATTTTGAAATTCAAATTGACTGCCGATAGCATTACGCTAAATATGGATGTTGCATCAAAAAGAGTTTGAAGAGAAAGAGAGAGAGAGAGAGAGAGAGAGAAAGAGAAAGAAATATAGAAAGAGGTAGGAGGTGGAACATGGTAAAAAGTTGAAACGCTTATATTTTTTTCTATCGCTCTCACTTTTTCTCCTCTTCTCCATTTCTCTTTCTGTTTCACAATTTTCTTATCATTCATCTCTCTCTCTCTCTCTCTCTCTCTCTCTCTCTTTCTTTCCTTTCTTCCTTCCCCCCTCTCCCCCTCTTCCCTTTTC
>NW_007377510.1:353674-418322 GCF_000475195.1 Diaphorina citri
TGGGATCTTTCGTTAATTGGGTACAAAAGATACCTACTGTACATTTTTCCCCGAAGTACTCTGTAGGGGCGTTCAAACTTAGGTTCCTACCTAATGTCCAGGGGTGGATCCTCTTCAAGTTAGAGACCCTGCCTCGGTAGTGAAGACTCTTGTCTGGTAATCAGGAGGGCGTGGATTCAATCACAGCCGAGTTACGGTATTCAAGCCTGTTCGAGAATATGACCAGATTACAGCTGGGCTCTTCAGTCCTATTCATGGCTCTATGGTCGGGCCTTAAGGCCAAACCAATGCGAAGGAAGGTAAAAAATAAAGAGAAAAAATTCTCTTCATCGCCTCAATCCTCATTGAGCCGAAATAGCTGGCCTAGTCGGGGTTGTGTTTTTTGGACCTTTTAGGTCACTTGGAAGCTATTCACTATGAAAACTCATTTTGGTTGTAATGTCTCTCTTACCTTAATATTTTACCTTTGGATGACGCTCTAGTTATTAAAATTTTACACGTTTTGTTCAAAATAATATACGAGTAAATACCCAGGAGTGATTGATGGAGTGTCACTGGAAACCACCATTTCATTAAACCATCTCTCTCTCTTCTTCCCTGCTCTCTCCCTCTCTTCCCTCTTCCTTATCTCTCTCTCCCCCAATCCTTCTTTGCCTCCTCTCCATCTGTCTCTCTTCTCTTTTTTCTCTCCTCTCTCTCCTTCCCTTCCTTTTTTCTCCTCTCCCTCTGTTCTCTTTTTCTCCTTCTCTTCGTCTTCCTTTCCTCCCTATTTCACCCTTCCCTTCTTCTGTGCCTCTCCTTCAATTCCTTCTCCCCTTCAACTGTCTTTTCTATAGATCTTATGATTGATGGAGTGTCACTGGGAACCACCATTTCATTAAACCATCTCTCTTCTTCCCTGCTCTCTCCCTCTCTTCCCTCTTCCTTATCTCTCTCTCCCCCAATCCTTCTTTGCCTCCTCTCCATCTTTCTCTCTTCTCTTTTTTCTCTCCTCTCTCTCCTTCCCTTCCTTTTTTCTCCTCTCCCTCTGTTCTCTCTTTCTCCTTCTCTTCGCCTTCCTTTCCTCCCTATTTCACCCTTCCCTTCTTCTGTGCCTCTCCTTCAATTCCTTCTCCCCTTCAACTGTCTTTTCTATAGATCTTCTCTTTCTTCTTCTTTTTTTTTGCCTCTTTTTTTCTCTCTTCCTCCCTCCCTTTTTGCCCGCTGAACATCATTCCTCTATGAATATCTTTCTCCTTTTAGGCATCTATCTTGCTGCTCATCTATTTTTTCTTGTTTTTCTCCCTCTTTCTATTTTTTGCCTTCTGTACAGTTGTAGGTACATTTCGTTTTGTTTTCACTGTAGGGATACACGTGCTTGTTTTTCTATCCTCCCTTTATTATTACAATAGTAATAAAAAGGTATAAGGGACGGACTATTGTATTCGCTTCGGTGTCTGTCACTCGCTCGCTCGGTCCTCTTTCTTCTTTTTTTGCCTCTTTTTTCTCTCTCATCTCTCTCCCTCCCTCCCTTTTTGCCCGCTGAACATCATTCCTCTATGAATATCTTTCTCCTTTTAGGCATCTATCTTGCTGCTCATCTATTTTTTCTTGTTTTTCTCCCTCTTTCTATTTTTTGCCTTCTGTACAGTTGTAGGTACATTTCGTTTTGTTTTCACTGTAGGGATACACGTGCTTGTTTTTCTATCCTCTTGTTCGATGGAGACGTTCACTGAAGTTTTCTTTACTCAAACGAAGGTCGAACGAAATCTAGTTATTGTTCAAAGAAACTGCAATTTTCTTTGCGGTTCCTTCGAATTTGATTTGCAGTAAACATTAGTTTACAGGAGTTTTCTTCGAAGAAGGCCTTCTCTCTCTCTCTTCCTCCTAGTTCTCATGTATACATTTTCTTCTTTTTCTTCGCCTTTTCCCGTGTTCAGTCGGCGTTTTTCGTCAGCCTCTCAATCACCCCTAGCTAGGGTGATTACTTCGATCTGGCATTTGGTTTCGGCTACAAAATTTTTACGAGTGGATACCCTTCGCACTCAACCTTTGCTAATTCTTTAGCAAGGGAAATTTCAGGCTGGTATACTCCCTGTTTAAAGTTCCCCAGCCAGGCTTTCTTATGTCTACCCATATGTCTTATAAAAGTCACTCAAATGCCGCTGAAGTGAGTCTAGTGAAACTATAACAGCAGAAGGTCATTAGGCCATTAGGTCAGAGTGTGGGATCCACTTCAAAACCCAAGAGTCAAGAAAACCATGACTCATTCGAAAGTTCCTTACATCATTCAAAACTTCCTAATGTGAAACAGCTGAAACACCAACCTTGTCTAAAACTATGACCTAATGTGCACGCCAGAAGAAAATTTCGCAAGAAAAAATCAAAAGGGAGAAAAGAAAAGTGTGTGAACACAACACAGAGTCTGAAGTTCCCACTTGAAGTACAGTCTGCGAGGAAAGTATTGTACAAACAAATATTTCTGACCCTAAAATCTGAGACGTATCTACATATTTTTGCCTCTTTTTTTCTCTCTCGTCTCTCTCCCTCCCTCCCTTTTTGCCCGCTGAACATCATTCCTCTATGAATATCTTTCTCCTTTTAGGCATCTATCTTGCTGCTCATCATATCAGGCAGACCTGACAGACGGACCTTTTCAGCTGTACCTGTCAAATGTCACATAGACCTAATAGACAGACCTTTTCAGTTGTAGGTACCTGTATAGCTGATAGTGCATGTGCTTATCCTTTTCAGCGGTCTAGCTGATAGTGTGTGTGCTCATTAGGTATCATTTGGACCTGATCAGGTGTATCTGTCAGGTCTACCTGATAGTGAGTGGCTGGTCTTGGGACTACCATTCACTATCAGGAGCACCCGTTCAGGAGCATCCACAAAATACCTTGGGGCAGAATGGACCTTGGGGAACCATTCTCCCATTAGGGTATAGGGTACCATTCTGCCCCAGACGGTATAAACCATTTTGCCCCAAAGCGTCAGGCATTGTATCAATCACTCGTGAAATTGCATCAAGCACTCGTGAAATCGAAAAAACCTCCGTACTCTTCGAAAACAAAAGATAAAAGATCAAAACAAAGATAACACTTGCAGGAATAGTTCCTAGTCCATCCAAGAGAGCTCAGCACTTCCTAGCTCCTAAAAAGGGCGTTTTGCCCCGATGTACCGTTTTGCCCAGTGTTCCCCTACTGACATTAGACTAATCAATTTTATGTAAGACCATCCGTTCAAGAGGTGTCACGAAACAGACAAACAAATTCGGACGACGAAATCTCGTCAAATAATAAATACCTAGAACTCTGTTTATTATTTCACGTTTTATCTCATTTCAGCTTCAAACTAAGATTCAATCAACTTAATCAACTTTGAGCCTACAGCCTATAGATTCCTAGAAGACGAATATGTTCCGAGATTGGTGACTTCTTCATCAAGCAAAAATATCCCCATATTAAAGCATTCATGTGGATTACTCGGAAGCAGGCCATGGAAAAGGCGCTCCGGATGGTATAGGAGGTGTATGCAAAAGAACGGCTGATCGAATTGTCGGGGAAGGCAAGGACCAAGGACATCACCACATCACAGATGTTGATGAACGTGTTGCAATAAAATGTAAAAGGAGTAAATTTTTTTGGGGGGCAGAAAGTGGTGGGCGTGAAGAAGAGCATGGGGCAGAAAGTGGTGGGTTTGAAGAAGAACATGGGGCAGAAAGTGGTGGGTTTGAAGAAGAACATGGGGCAGAAAATGGTGGGCGTGAAGAAGAGCATGGGGCAGAAAGTGGTGGGTTTGAAGAAGAACATGGGGCAGAAAGTGGTGGGCGTGAAGAAGAACATACTTTTTACAGAGCCCTTTCGTTTGTAACGGAAAAATATTTCCGTCAGACTCGTGTCTGAATTTGTCCTCGCAAAGTCTTGCGTATTGTTATTTTCGCATTTACGATCAGCAACGAGTTTTTTTCGTATTTTTTACGTAAATTTGAAGATTTTCTAAAAATGTTGAAATTTACATCTTCTTTTTAGTAAGTAGGTAGATAATTAATAATCCAAATTAATTGTAGGCGTACAAGAGTGGTCCTTCTGCTATGGAAACTGTGGTAAGAACCATGTGATCTGGACAAGTTACGCCTAAGTGTGATTTAGGTAGGTAATCTCCAAGTAACCAAGTTACTCGAAAGTTCTATCTATTTTGTCTGTCCAAGTGTCCAATTATTGTTCCTTCATATCTGTCGAATGGTTTGTCCGAATGAAATTTGGTAAACTAAGTAAAAATGGGAAAAACATGTTCAACACAGAAAGAAATTCCCTGATTAATTAGGTGGGCCCCGTAGATGACCTTTTTAGAGTGAGTTTGAGGATTTTACTGAAATACTCGTAGTATTATTGATCTACTATGTAGTTAGAACTCTTGAAAGAAGAGTATAACCTTCATTTTGGTTATGGGTTTATCGTCCATCCTAATCAAGATTATTTGCGGTAATTGATTTCATTAAAATGAATTTGTTGAAAATCGCGTCAACGCGCCGGGCCATCTTGTAAGCGACCAAAATAATTAGTTTTAAAAGTACCTTATCTACTCCACTTATGATAATTTATAATCCACCATTATTTAATTTTATACCTATTCGTGATTAGTTTATTGATGAACAAATGGGAACAGTCCAGACACTTATTCCTGTATTAGAAGCTTTGCAATAACTCTACGTCCTTCCTAATCATTTTCCTATATTTTTTGTGCTAAAAATAATTATTTACCGTTCGAATTCCGAGTATTTCTTGTGCTTTTTACGAGGTTATGGATTCGTACTAAATACCGCGTCATTAACTCTGGATTCGTTATATTTAGCGTCAATAGCATTGGATTTGTTATATTTAGCGTCATGAACAATGGATTCGTTAGGTATCACATCATGAACACTGGATTCGTTATAAATATAGCTTCATGAACTATGGATTTGTTATATTGCCGTCATTAGCAATGGATTCGTTATAATTATGTATTTCGTCATGAATCCTAGATTCGTTATATCACCTCCACATCTCTGAAAGAGGTAAGTTAGCGTCTCCACTACAAAATAATCGCTAGTATTTTTACATGAAAAATTCCCCCTCTTTCTCTCTCCCTCATCTCATTCATTTCCTTTCTTTTTTTCATTTCTGGCTCCTTTTATTTTTCTCTTCTTTTTTTCAATTCTTTCCACTTATTTCAATTTTTGTTCTATTTAGTTTTTCTCCTCCCTCCCCCTCTTGGTTTTTCATAGTGGAAAATTAACACCTCCACTAATAATACAAATCTACCTCTAGCTTACCTAGGTACATTGAAATTTATTCTTCTTTTCTTTGCTCTCATCCTTCTTTTTTCTTTCATTGAATCATTTAAACTTAGTTACAATTTATTATTTTAGAATTTGTTTCTTTTCAAAGTTCAAAATAGGTATTTTCTAGAAAGTCTAGAAACTGAAAGAACACTTTGAAACGAACCCAATTCATGTATGTATCTAGGTATTTAGAAGTAGATTTTTTTTTCTTATTTACACAGTTGATTTTCAAACTTTAATACTTGTACTTGTTACTAAAGAATCTTTATGTCCTACAGTACCTGTATTTGTAGGTATATACGTATATAGACATGTAAATTAATATCATATATCTATTATACACGAGTAGGTATCTAATGTGGAAAATATTATATCCACTGAAAAAAAAAACCTGTAGAAATGTGGACTCTCGCTTTTGACAGTTGATTTATCTTCTGCCAGACCTTTGTGACAGAACGGAAAGTCAATTTATTTATTTGCCTACATGTGTGTGGAAGGCTACAGGAAAATCAGGAGTTTTTTTTACAGTTATTATTATTATTCCAGATTTATTTCATTTTTATTCCAGATTTATAGACTAGACTCGATATTCTTGTGTTCAGGAATTTGTATTTCATTTTTCTTTTATGTTCACTGTTCATTGGAAATTGAACATTATTTCATTTTTCTATCGCAGTAAAGTTGCGAAAAACATAAAAATCTTCTAACTTGGTTTTTACATATTTTTTGTTCAAGTGTATGTCGTCTGAGCACACAAGTAAAATATATTAGAGTCACAATTTTTACAACATGCTAGATAGATATTGGAGGTACTAGGTACCTAAGTCCACATCAGGAGTCAGAGTATCTACCCCTATACTGTGGCGTACAATAGGTAGGTACCTAATGCCTAGCATCGATTGCCATTGCAATGGTTTGCACGTAGAATAGGTATACGCAGTAGGTACAAGGTACATACCTAAGATAACTTTGATTAATACCTGGGAGAAGAAGAAGAACAAGAAGAAGAAGAAGAAGAAGAATACCTAAGTCACATCAGGAGTCAGAGTATCTACCTCTATACTGTGGCGTACAATAGGTACCTAATGCCTAGCATCGATTGCCATTGCAATGGTTTGCACGTAGAATATGTACGCAGTAGGTACTAGTACTAGGAACATAGCTATGATAACTTTGATTAATACCTGGGAGGGCAATACTTCTAAATTATTAATCTAAGTAATAAGTAACTACAGGATGTCCCCTCTTGTTCGATGGAGACGTTCAGAAGTTTTCTTTACTCCAACGAAGGTCGAAGGAAATCTAGTTATTGGTCAAAGAAACTGCAATTTTCTTTGCGGTTCCTTCGAATTTGATTTGCAGTAAACATTAGTTTACAGGAGTTTTCTTCGGAGAAGGCCTTCTCTCTCTCTCTCTATCTCTCTCTCTCTCTCTCTCTCTCTCTCTCTCTCTCTCTCTTAGTTCTGATGTCTACCTACGAGTATACCTACGTCTTATAGAAGCCACTCAAAGACCGCCAAAGTGAGTCTAGTGAAACATAACCTATTACGTAACTATAACAGCAGAAGGTCATTAGGCCATTAGGTCAGAGTGTGGGAGACACTTCAAAACCCAAGAGTCAAGAAAACCATGACTCATTCAAAATTTTCTTACAGTAGAAACACCAACCTTGTCTAAAACTATGACCTAATGTGCACACCACAAGAAAAAATCAAAAGGGAGAAAAGAAAAGTGTGTGAACACAACACAGAGTCTGAAGTTCCAACTTGAAGTACAGTCTGCGAGAAAAGTATTGTACAAACAAATATTTCTGACCCTAAAATCAAAAGAGGTCAATAATGAGTAATGACAGTTCATGAAATAAAAGAAAAAGGTAATTTTTCGTGGCCTAGGTATATATTTTTCTGAGATTACTTTCTTGAGATTCGAATTTGAACCCTACTATCCGGGTTACTCATCCAATTCCCGGTAAGACACGGTTTAGCCCTTAAGCTTCCAACAGACAAAATTATGACTTTTTTGTCACCAAAATATCGGGATGTATCCAAACTTTTCCCTCGTGGTATACCGTTGAAAGTTGAGGGTCGTAATGTATTTTCCGCCTGCTTATTCTTGAAGTGGCGTTTTCTCACTTAATGGGTGGCAATTTAGTTCACAAGTGTTTGTAAACGAACGAAACCTTTTAAAAAGAATCAAAGGGCAAAAAAAAAAAAAAAAACGTTCCATGCAACATTATTAGTATTTTTATTTCTACGCATTCTGTTATTTCATCACGTTTTTTTAATCTTTGATTTTTGGGAAATGAAAATAATTTCCATGGTAGGTACTACTCGTATTTAAATTTGAATTGAATTTAACACCCTCTTCAACCACTTGTGATTTTCAATTTTAAATTTTTGAAAAACCTAATCATCTACCCTAGGTATTTGAAAAATTTGGCGAAAAGCTACTTGATTGAAGACTCGGTAACTTTGTGAAGGTCCATTTTGACTATTGGGTTGTATATAAAACGAATTAACTACTTCACTTTTTGTTAAAGGGTAGAGCTATTTTCTCCTCCGCCAACCTGAGTGGAGTTGAGAAAAGCCAGCAGAAGCTGATTGCCAGAATGTGAAAGGTACGAGTATATACCAAACTTCAGTGATCTATTGGGAACTGATGCTGCATTCAAAGTACTGTCGTTTCTTGCTGACTAGGTATCAAAATAGTGGAAAGACCCATGTATTAGGCATGTACCTATCTAGGGTGTTCTAAGAATTTCATTATTTTAGAGTTTGATAAAGGCCTCAACTTTGCTAAGAAAATTACAAATATGCCGAGGACTTGCGCTTCAAAATTACTTTTTACAGAGCCCTTTCGTTTGTAACGGGAAAATAATTCACGGAAAAATATTTCCATCAGACTCGTGTCTGAATTGTCCTCGCAAAGTCTTGCGTATTGATATTTTCGCATTTACGATCAGCAACGAGTTTTTTCGTATTTTTTACGTAAATTTGAAGATTTTCTAAATATGTTGAAATTTACATCTTCTTTTTAGTAAGTAGGTAGATAATTAATAATCCCAAAATTGTAGGCGTACAAGAGTGGTCCTTCTGCTATGGAAACTGTGGTAAGAACCATGTGATCTGGACAAGTTACGCCTAAGTGTGATTTAGGTAGGTAATCTCCAAGTAACCAAGTTACTCGAAAGTTCTATCTGTTTTGTCTGTCCAAGTGTCCAATTATTGTTCCTTCATCTCTGTCGAATGGTTTGTCCGAATGATTTTTGGTAAACTGAGTAAATGGGAAAAACATGTTCAACACAGAAAGAAATTCCCTGATTAATTAGGTAAGCCCCGTAGATGACCTTTTTAGAGTGAGTTTGAGGATTTTACTGAAATACTCGTAGTATTATTGATCTACTATGTAGTTGGAACTCTTGAAAGAAGAGTATAACCTTCATTTTGGTTATGGGTTTATCGTCCATCCTAATCAAGATTATTTGCGGTAATTGATTTCATTAAAATGAATTTGTTGAAAATCGCGTCACCTCGCCGGGCCATCTTGTAAGCGACCAAAATAATTAGTTTTAAAAGTACCTTATCTACTCCACTTATGATAATTTATAATCCACCATTATTTAATTTTATATTCGTGATTAGTTTATTGATGAACAAATGGGAACAGTCCAGACACTTATTCCTGTATTAGAAGCTTTGCAATAACTCTACGTCCTTCCTAATCATTTTCCTATATTTTTTGTGCTAAAAATAATTATTTACCGTTCGAATTCCGAGTATTTCTTGTGCTTTTTACGAGGTTATGGATTCGTACTAAATACCGCGTCATTAACTCTGGATTCGTTATATTTAGCGTCAATAGCATTGGATTTGTTATATTTAGCGTCATGAACAATGGATTCGTTAGGTATCACATCATGAACACTGGATTCGTTATAAATATAGCTTCATGAACTATGGATTTGTTATATTGCCGTCATTAGCAATGGATTCGTTATAATTATGTATTTCGTCATGAATCCTAGATTCGTTATATCACCTCCACATCTCTGAAAGAGGTAAGTTAGCGTCTCCACTACAAAATAATCGCTAGTATTTTTACATGAAAAATTCCCCCTCTTTCTCTCTCCCTCATCTCATTCATTTCCTTTCTTTTTTTCATTTCTGGCTCCTTTTATTTTTCTCTTCTTTTTTTCAATTCTTTCCACTTATTTCAATTTTTGTTCTATTTAGTTTTTCTCCTCCCTCCCCCTCTTGGTTTTTCATAGTGGAAAATTAACATCTCCACTAATAATACAAATCTACCTCTACCTTACCTATATTGAAATTTATTCTTCTTTTCTTTGCTCTCATCCTTCTTTTTTCTTTCATTGAATCATTTAAACTTAGTTACAATTTATTATTTTAGCTAATAATACAAATATACCTCTACCTTACCTACATTGAAATTTCCTCTTCTTTTCTTTGCTCTCATCCTTTTTTCTTTCATTGAATCATTTAAACTTAGTTACAATTATTTTAGAATTTGTTTCTTTTCAAAGTTCAAAATAGGTATTTTCTAGAAAGTCTAGAAACTGAAAGAACACTTTGAAACGAACCCAATTCATGTATGTATCTAGGTATTTAGAAGTATAGATTTTTATTTATTTATTTATTTTTTTTACTTTATATTTTTTATTTACTCAGTTAATTTTCAAACTTTAATACTTGTACTTATTACTACAGAATCTTTATGTCCTACAGTAGGTACCTGCATACATATATATGTAGGTACATACGTATAAAGACATGTAAATATCATATATCTATTATACACGAGTAGGTATCTAATGTGGAAAATATTATATCCATTGAAAAAAAAGCCTGTAGAAATGTGGACTCTCGCTTTTGACAGTTGATTTATGTTCTGCCAGACCTTTGTGACAGAACGGAAAGTCAATTTATCGCCAAGCATGCTTACAAGACAGGAATCACGTTGAAAGAAGCCGCTGTGAAACTAGGATACCTCACGGAACAAGAATATGACCAGTGGGTGAAACCAGAAAAAATGTTGGGACCCGAATAGTAAGTAGAACATTACTTTCCAATCCTCATGTTAACATTAGAGAGATAAAGAGTGTGATTAAGTATTCAGAAGGAAATATGTTGCCACACATGAAGATGTGCAATTTGAATAAAATATTTCGAGATGAGACTCGAAAATTTTGACACATGTCAGTCATGTTGTCACGGTGTTTTAACATCAGTGATTAATGGAAATCAAAGGCACTTTGCATTCGTTTAAGGAATAAAATATTTCGAGACGAGACTTGAAAATTTTGACACATGTCAGTCATGTTGTCACGGTGTTTTAACATCAGTGATTAATGGAAATCAAAGGCACTTTGCATTCGTTTAAGCGTAATCATATTATGCTCACCTAGCTTTTTGCGAGCGTGTTCATTTTGAAGAACTCTTTCTCTTTTTAGCTATTTTTTTTTTTTTGCTTAGCCTAGTCCTATTCCGTCAATCCTGATATCCTTATGTTTCAGTCATCCCTATTTTAAACCCGACAACAACGAAACCATTTTCCACACGGAAAAGGTGATCTCTCAGCAAATTCTCGCTGCCAAAGTTCTCCCCCCTTGGTCACGATATCCTTATGTTTCAGTCATCCCTATTTCAAACCCGACAACAACGAAACCATTTTCCACACGGAAAAGGTGATCTCTCAGCAAATTCTCGCCGCCAAAGTTCTCCCCCCTTGGTCACGGCCAAGTTGTCCCCAGGCCAGATCTATCATTAGAGGCAGACCGTCTACCTTACGCTACTCAGCCAGAACTCAGTTCGTTCGGTCCTCGCAGCCCGCGAGGCCCAAACGGGATTTGGATGCCAAGATGACCCCGGTTCCCCCGAGCTATTTTACAAGGTAAGCGTGTTCTATGTGACTCCACTTCCCCCAACACCGCCAGCCTATGGTGCATTTTATTTAACACTAAACCGTAACCGAAGTTCGGTTTAGACAAGGTCACTACCTACCCTCACATGGAAGTGTGTTTATTGACGTGAGGGGCGTTAACCATTTTTCAGGTGTACGTTTCCCCTCTTGCCATACTAAACCAAGCTCTGGACTTCGGTTAACGATAGAGTCGCCATTTTCTTCTCGGTTAATGTGAACAGCTGTTTTTTTTTTTTTTTTTTTTTTAATCAACTGACTATCCCCACTGCGAGATTTTTAGTCATTAGGCCATTAGGTCAGAGTGTGGGATCCACTTCCAAACCCAAGAGTCAAGAAAACCATGACTCATTCAAAAGTTCCTTACAGCATCAGCAGAAACACCAAATATGTCTAAAACTATGACCTAATGTGCACGCCAGAAAAAATTTCGCAAGAAAAAATCAAAAGGGAGGAAAGAAAAGTGAAAACAACACAGAGTCTGAAGTTCCCACTTGAAGTACAGTGTGTGAGAAAAATAAATTGTAACATATTGAATATTTCTGACACTAAAATCTTAGAATAAGTTCATAATTATGTAGGTAAGTAGCTAGGTAGGGAAAGAGGTTAATAATGAGAGTTAATGAAACCAAAATAAAAATGGGTGGGTTGGTAATTATTTCTGTGGCCTATCTATTGTAGGTACCTACCTTTTTTATTATTACATTAATCTTGTGGTCTATCTAGTGTACCTATTATCGTCCTATCGTCTTAAAATCCGAGAGGGAAGGAGGATAGGATTTGAATTTATTTTCTGAGACTCGACTTTGGACCCTACTATCCGGGTTATTCATCTAATTCTAAGACCCGGTTTAGGCCACGGCCCTAACTGGAGCTTCCATCAGACAATAAAATGACTGTTTTGTCACCAAAATATCGAGATGTATACAAACTTTTCCCTCGTGGTATACCGTTGAAAGTTGAGGGTCGTAATGTATTTTCCGCCTGCTTGTTCTTGAAGTGGCGTTTTCTCACTAAATAGGTGGCAATTTAGTTCACAAGTGTTTGTAAACGAACGAAACCTTTTAAAAAGAATCAAAGGGCAAAAAAAAAAAGAAAAAAAAAACTCCTTCCATGCAATATTATTAGCATTCTTATTTCTACGCATTCTGTTATTTCATCACGTTTTTTTAATCTTTGATTTTTGGGAAATGAAAATAATTTCCATGGTACTACTCGTATTTAAATTTGAATTGAATTTAACACCCTCTTCAACCACTTGTGATTTTCAATTTTAAATTCTGGAAAAACCTAATCATCTACCCTATTAGGTATTTGAAAAATTTGGCGAAAAGCTACTTGATTGAAGACTCGGTAACTTTGTGAAGGTCCATTTTGACTATTGGGTTGTATATAAAACGAATTAACTACTTCACTTTTTGTTAAAGGGTAGAGCTATTCTCCTCCGCCAACCTGAATGGAGTTGGGAAAAGCCAGCCAGAATGTGAAATGTATAACAAACATCAGTGATCTATTGGGAACTGATGCTGCATTCAAAAGACTGTCGTTTCTTGCTGATTAAGTATCAAAATAGTGGAAAGACCCTATAATTAGGCATGTATCTAGGGTGTTCTAAGAATTTCATTATTTTAGGGTTTGATAAAGGCCTCAACTTTGCTATAAGAAAATTACAAATATGCCGAGGACTTGCGCTTCAAAATTACTTTTTACAGAGCCCTTTCGTTTGTAACGGGAAAATAATTCACGGAAAAATATTTCCATCAGACTCGTGTCTGAATTGTCCTCGCAAAGTCTTGCGTATTGATATTTTCGCATTTACGATCAGCAACGAGTTTTTTCGTATTTTTTACGTAAATTTGAAGATTTTCTAAATATGTTGAAATTTACATCTTCTTTTTAGTAAGTAGGTAGATAATTAATAATCCCAAAATTGTAGGCGTACAAGAGTGGTCCTTCTGCTATGGAAACTGTGGTAAGAACCATGTGATCTGGACAAGTTACGCCTAAGTGTGATTTCGAGTATATACCAAACTTCAGTGATCTATTGGGAACTGATGCTGTATATTCAAAAGACTGTCATTTCTTGCTGATTAAGTATCAAAATAGTGGAAAGACCCATGTATTAGGCATGTATCTAGGGTGTTCTAAGAATTTCATTATTTTAGAGTTTGATAAAGGCCTCAACTTTGCTAAGAAAATTACAAATATGCCGAGGACTTGCGCTTCAAAATTCTTTTTACAGAGCCCTTTCGTTTGTAACGGGAAAATAATTCACGGAAAAATATTTCCATCAGACTCGTGTCTGAATTGTCCTCGCAAAGTCTTGCGTATTGATATTTTCGCATTTACGATCAGCAACGAGTTTTTTTCGTATTTTTTACGTAAATTTTAAAGATTGTCTAAAAATGTTGAAATTTACATGTTCTTTTTAGTAAGTAGGTAGATAATCCAAAAATTAATAATCCAAAAATTGTAGGCGTACAACAGTGGTCCTTTTGCTATGGAAACTGTGGTAAGAACCATGTGATCTGGACAAGTTACGCCTAAGTATGATTTAGGTAGGTAATCTCCAAGTTACTCGAAAGTTCTATCTATTTTGTCTGTCCAAGTGTCCAATTATTGTTCCTTCATCTCTGTCGAATGGTTTGTCCGAATGATTTTTGGTAAACTGAGTAAAAATGGGAAAAAATAGGAAAAACATGTTCAACACAGAAAGAAATTCCCTGATTAATTAGGTGGGCCCCGTAGATGACCTTTTTAGAGTGAGTTTGAGGATTTTCCATAGAATTCATTTGGAGAGGCCCATAATCAATCTTTTAGTCAAAAGTTCGTTTAAAGAAGAACTTCTTCAAGAGTCATTTAGTTGAAAGAAGATGAAAAGTTGATTAGACAAGCTTTAATGACTATACCCCTATTACCACAGAACTCTTGAAAGAAGAGTATAACCTTCATTTTGGTTATGGGTTTATCGTCCATCCTAATCAAGATTATTTGCGGTAATTGATTTCATTAAAATGAATTTGTTGAAAATCGCGTCACCGAATACTCGTAGTATTATTGATCTGCTATATAGTTGGAACTCTTGAAAGAAGATGGGTTTGGTTATGGGTTTATCGTCCATCCTAATCAAGATTATTTGCGGTAATTGATTTCATTAAAATGAATTTGTTGAAAATCGCGTCAACGCGCCGGGCCATCTTGTAAGCGACCAAAATAATTAGTTTTAAAAGTACCTTATCTACTCCACTTATGATAATTTATAATCCACCATTATTTAATTTTATACCTATTCGTGATTAGTTTATTGATGAACAAATGGGAACAGTCCTCGCCGGGCCATCTTGTAAGCGACCAAAATAATTAGTTTTAAAGGTACCTTATCTACTCCACTTATGATAATTTATAATCCACCATTATTTAATTTTATATTCGTGATTAGTTTATTGATGAACAAATGGGAACAGTCCAGACACTTATTCCTGTATTAGAAGCTTTGCAATAACTCTACGTCCTTCCTAATCATTTTCCTATATTTTTTGTGCTAAAAATAATTATTTACCGTTCGAATTCCGAGTATTTCTTGTGCTTTTTACGAGGTTATGGATTCGTACTAAATACCGCGTCATTAACTCTAGATTCGTTATATTTAGCGTCAATAGCATTGGATTTGTTATATTTAGCGTCATGAACAATGGATTCGTTATGTATCACATCATGAACACTGGATTCGTTATAAATATAGCTTCATGAACTATGGATTTGTTATATTGCCGTCATTAGCAATGGATTCGTTATAATTATGTATTTCGTCATGAATCCTAGATTCGTTATATCACCTCCACATCTCTGAAAGAGGTAAATTTCTTGTGCTAAGAATAATTATTTACCGTTCGAATTCCGAGTATTTCTTGTGCTTTTTACGAGGTTATGGATTCGTACTAAATATCGCGTCATTAACTCTGGATTCGTTATACCTATTTAGCGTCAAGAGCATTGGATTTGTTATACAATGAATTCGTTATGTATCACATTATGAACACTGGATTCGTTATAAATATAGCTTCATGAACTATGGATTTGTTATATTGGCGTCATTAGCAATGGATTCGTTATAATTATGTATTTCGTCATGAATCCTAGATTCGTTATATCACCTCCACATCTCTGAAAGAGGTAAGTTAGCGTCTCCACTACAAAATAATCGCTAGTATTTTTACATGAAAAATTCCCCCTCGGGGGGGGAGAGAGAGATTTAAAACATTCCACAAAATGGATAGTAATGTGTAAGTGTAGGTATACACATTTTATGGGTAGGTATTATGGCATTTCGTGAAAATGTTTCTTTAATACCGCGAATTATAAAATTATGATTTCCCATGTACCTACTCATCCCTATCAATTAAGCTAAATTACCTTGTTCGAGTATTTTGCCTTTTATAACCCTGGTGTTAGAATTAAAAGACTTCGTAGAAAATGGAAATAGTGTGTTGCCAATAATTACAGTGCTTAGAATATCGTCATTAGTGGAGATGGTAAACCAACGCTGTAGTTTTTATGGTTATTATGTGTAGTAGGTATGAAGGTACCTACATATATTTTCTTAACGACATCAGTAGTGTAGTCGTCAAGCAGGGTGCCTTTTATAACCCTGGTGTTAGAATTAAAAGACTTCGTAGAAAATGGAAATAGTGTGTTGCCAATTGCAGTGCTTAGAATATCGTCATTAGTGGAGATGGTAAACCAACGCTGCAGTTTTTATGGTTATTATGTGTAGTAGGTATGAAGGTACCTACATATATTTTCTTAACGACATCAGTAGTGTAGTCGTCAAGCAGGGTGGACTTCAGTTCTGGAGGTTGGTGGTTCGAATCTCAGTCATAATATTTATCGAGGTGCACCTTTCAAAGTGGTGAATGACATTTTCGACAAGCATTTTAGTAGGCTTAACACAGTTGAAATTCCAATTTTTACCTAATAGCCTAATACCTATTGCATGAACTTTCTCTCTCTCTCTCCCTCCCTCTGTGCAATTCTCTCATATTATCTCGTAGGTACATTTTTTTGTACCCTCGATTAAAAAATTCTGTTGAAGCCATTTAAAAATTATGTTAATAAGGGTGCACGACACCACATTGTTAAAGCTCCTAACGAAAGAAGAAGAAATTAATAATACTTAATTTAAAAAAAAAAAAAAAAAAACGCCTGCGGTTCGTAGACGTTTTTTTTCGTTTATGACGTCTGCGGTTCGTTTATGACGCCTAGGAAGGAGACAAAAAAATAATTGTGGCATAAGAAAGTCTTTAATTAAATTTGAAACAAATTAAATAGGTAGTAGCAATAAATAAATAAGAAGAAGAAGGAGGAGAAAGAAAGAAAGAAAGAAGGAAAAACATTGATGGTCGTTTGAGATTAAAATTTCCTCGCTGAACAACCGCAATGCAAAAAAAAATAAAATTTCTTCTAATAAACTAATAAAATTATAATTCGAAAATATCATCAAGTCCTCATCATTCTAATCCATCTAATATAAAAATTTAAAACCATAAAATCGTTATCATTCTAAATAAATATATGGAAATCCATATTTACAATCCAATGTCAATGTCTTTGGTCATAATCATCAGATTAGTTCTTATCCAGAAAAGCTGATTCGCCTTTTGTGTACCTCCCTCTTTGCCTACCTACCTAATACATACCTTCCTTTGTAAACTTTTGTAATAAAGTTCAAGGAGCATAGTACCTACTACTTACCTACATAGTACCCTCATACGTACATAGTAAGGAGATATTAGTGCTTTATTTAGTAGACTACCCTTTTGCTATAAGGTACGTCATAGGTAAATCTATATAGTACCCTCATACGTAGGTACATAGTAAGGAGATATTAGTGCTTTATTTAGTAGACTACCCTTTTGCTATAAGGTACGTCATAGGTAAATCTATACTAATATTATGTCGTCAAAGAGACTTTTGTGGCCACTGGCCAAGTATACAATACTTACATTAGACCTGTTCTGGAGGTCCTGGGTTCAATTCCAGCCAAAGACGATTTATTTCGGTTCTGAATTTGGAATTCTAGGTGCACTCAGCCTCTTCAGAAATACTTTATTACAGTATCAAAGGGTTTTAACACTGAGAAAGAGGAAGAAGAAGAAAAAGACGAAGACGAAGGGAAAAAAATGGAAAGTGAAAATTCTAAAGAAAAAAAAACTGTCAGAACGATAACGGACTTAGGTCTGCGTCTAGGTCAGGGATTTTCTTTCCTACATAGGTAGGTATGAAAATTGAAATCTTTCTCCATAAATAATCAGTACTGTATAAAAATTCCATGAGAATTTATGTTAAAGGTTGTTTATCAAATGGAATTATTGGTTACATTTCAATATTTTCCAAGATTTATTATACGTAGATTATGACGTAGGTATTCCAATCCCACCCACCAGCTTTCTTAAGGTTCAGACAAGAACATTTCTTTTTTTCTTTTTTTTTACATTCCAGTAAATCTAATCCTTGGCGAATCTAGGTATACGCATGTATAGGTTTCTACCTTTCACTTGTACCTTGTACCGAAAATGGAAAGTGAAAATCCTAAAAAATGTTAGAACGATAACGGACTAAAGTCTGCGTCTGGGTTAGGGATTTTCTTTCCTACATAGGTAGGTATGAAAATTGAAATCTTTCTCCATAAATAATAATGTCCGTATAAAAATTCCATGAGAATTTATGTTAAAGGTTGTTTATCAAATGGAATTATTGGTTACATTTGTCAGAACGATAACGGACCTAAGTCTGCGTCTAGGCTAGGGATTTTCTTTCCTACATAGGTAGGTATGAAAATTGAAATTTTTCTCCATAAATAATAATGTCCGTATAAAAATTCCATGAGAATTTATGTTAAAGGTTGTTTATCAAATGGAATTATTGGTTACATTTCAATATTTTCCAAGATTTATTATACGCACCTAGATTATAACGTAGGTATTCCAATCCCACCCACCAGCTTTCTTAAGGTTCAGACAAGAACATTTCTTTTTTCTTTTTTTTTTTTACATTCCAGTAAATCTAATCCTTGGCGAATCTAGGTATACGCATGTATAGGTTTCTACCTTTCACTTGTACCTTGTACCCACCTACCCACCAACCAACATAGGTACTGCTAAGTGACGTCCAGTACATTATAGAATAGAATAGAATAGCATAGCATAGCATAGCATAGAATATAACATACCTTGTTTATCCTGCTGGGATAGGACTGAAAAGTCCCTTTACCCCCGCAGTCTAACCAAGGAAGGTCTCATATGGAATAGGTATTTTATTATGTAAGTACAAGTAGGTACTTTAGAGCACTTCGAATTGCGGAGTTCTGAAACCTCAACAAAACTTGTTCCAATCCTTTTGAAGTCATATTTCAAGTTGTGTCATTTGTATATGTTATATATAGAATTCAATGAAACACACACGCTCTGCAGTTTTATTTCGACTAGATACGAATATTTTTGTTTGAAATCGTTCTGTTTTATTGATGTGCGAGAAGACAGAGGTACTGATGGGTATTTCTGACATGTGTGAAGAGTTGAAGACTGAAGACAGACGTACAAATAACAATATAGATATCTGAGACTCCAGCACCTACCTACACCCTTAGTCATAACTTTTCCTAAACGCCATTTTCATCAACGTCATCTTTTGTGGTTTAATTTAATTTACCATCAGTTAATAAATAGGTAGTTGGTCTCGCCACAATATTGCTCCTAAACCCACATTCTTCTCCTTCTCCTCCTCCTCCTCCTCCTCCTTTTTCTTCCTTTTCGCCTTTTCCCGTGTTCAGACGGGGTCGGTGTTTTTCACTGTGGTGGATATTCGTTTATCTGTAAGTCTACGTATAGGTACACGTACAGGTAAAATATCCATTGAATCCATATAGATATAATCCTAAATTTCGAATCCATTAGTGAATCTGCATAAAAGGATGTACAGGGCAACTTTTACGTGGAGAGAAATCTATGTGAACATTCGTAGATAGATGGGAGAGAGAGAGAGAGAGAGAGGGGGGGGAGAGAGAGATTTAAAACATTCCACAAAATGGATAGTAATGTGTAAGTGTAGGTAAGTGTAGGTATACACATATTATGGGTAGGTATTATGGCATTTCGCTAAAATGTTTCTTTAATACCGCGAATTATAAAATTATAATTTCCCATGTACCTACTCATCCCTATTAATGAAGCTAAATTACCTTGTTCGAGTATTTTGCCTTTAATGGTCGTTTGAGATTAAAATTTCCTCGCTGAACAACCGCAATGCAAAAAATAATAAAATTTCTTCTAATAAACTAATAAAATTATAAGTCGAAAATATCATCAAGTCCTCATCATTCTAATCCATCTAATATAAAATATTAGAGCCATAAAATCGTTATCATTCTAAATAATTATATGGAAATCCATATTTACAATCCAATGTCAATGTCTTTGGTGATAATCATCAGATTAGTTCTTATCCAGAAAAGCTGATTCGTCTTTTGTGTACCTCCCTCTTTGCCAGCCTACCTAATACATACCTTCCTTTGTAAACTTTTGTAATGAAGTTCAAGGAGCATAGTACCTACTACTTACCTACATAGTACCCTCTACCCTCATACGTACATAGTAAGGAGATATTAGTGCTTTATTTAGTAGACTACCCTTTTGCTATAAGGTACGTCATAGGTAAATCTATACTAATATTATGTTGTCAAAGAGACTTTTGTGGCTAAGTATACAATACTTACATTAGACCTTTTCTGGAGGTGCACTCAGCCTCTTCAGAAATACTTTATTACAACTTATATTAATCTGTTTGATCTTGTATTGTGTGTATTATTTTTTTTTAAACTCGTAAATGGGTATTTTCATTTCGTTCTTGTATTTTTTATCTATATTCTAGTAGGTAGGTACTATTTTTTCTTTGTTTTCCTTTTTCTCATGCGCGATTCAGACTCATCTTAAAAAGGATCTTTTTTTTTTCTCCTCGTAATACTTATTCCTTTTTACTCCATTGTTTACTTTTAACAGCGATACCTATCTTTTTCATTTGTGATTCTCTAGAGTATTTCTTCTTTCTCCTCCTCTTTTCATCTCCTTCCCCCTTTCTCTATCTCCCTCCTTACTCACTCTCCTTCTATCCTCCCTCTCTCTCTCTCTAAGTATTTTTCTCCCTCTCTCCCTCTCAGGGCCGGATTACCCATAAGGCAGAATGGCAGACTGCCACGGGCCCCGCGCTTTTGGGGGCCCCGCGCTTTGAGGACTTACACTAGATATTATGGGGTTTTTCTATTTTAAAAACTCGAAATCCGTAGGTAATGATTGATACAAATGAATTAGGTAGGTATAGAAGTGTTTTCTAGTAGGGAGGGGGTTTTGTGGCCAAGTATACAATACTTACATTAGACCTGTTCTGGAGGTCCCGGGTTCAATTCCAGCCAAAGACGATTTATTTCGGTTCTGAATTTGGAATTCTAGGTGCACTCAGCCTCTTCAGAAATACTTTATTACAACTTATATTAATCTGTTTGATGTTGTATTGTGTGTATTATTATTATTATTATTATTTAACTCGTAAATGGGTATTTTCATTTCTTCCTTGTATTTTTTATCTATATTCTAGTAGGTAGGTACCTATGTACTATTTTTCTTTGTTTTCCTTTTTCTCATGCGCGATTCAGACTCATCTTAAAAAGGATCTTTTTTTTCTCCTCGTAATACTTATTCCTTTTTACTCCATTGTTTACTTTTAACAGCGATACCTATCTTTTTCATTTGTAATTCTCTAGACTCTAGAGTATTTCTTCTTTCTCCTCCTCTTTTCATCTCCTTCCCCCTTTCTCTATCTCCCTCCTTACCCACTCTCCTTCTATCCTCCCTCTCTCTCTCTCTCTCTCTCTCTCTCTCTCTCTCTCAGTATTTTTCTCCCTCTCTCCCTCTTCATATCCCTTTCTCTTTTCTTTATCCTCTCCTTTCTTTCTCTCTATCTCCCATTCCCTTTGACATATTTCTCCCTCTTCCTTTTCCGCTCTTTCGGGCTAATCCAGCCCTGCTCCCTCTTCATATCCCTTTCTCTTTTCTTTATCTTGTTCCTCTCCTTTCTTTCTCTCTATCTCCCATTCCCTTTGACATATTTCTCCCTCTTCCTTTTCCGCTCTTTCAGTCTACACCTTTTTCTCATTGTTTTTCTCCTCTTCGTCCTTCTCTTTTTTAGTCCGTCCTTCCTTTATTATTACAATAGTAATAAAAAAAGGGAATAAAGGGAGAACGGGCTCTAGTCTTGATTTTAGACCATTACATGAAAATAAAATCAAAAATCAAATCAATAATAATAAACTTAATATTAAACAAATTAGGTAGGTACTGATTTTCTTTAATCACGATCGAATAAACTACGGGCTAAAAAATTCCCGGAGGGACGGACCCAGCTTGATCTTTTTTTCCCTCTCTGTCTCACTTTCATTTTCTCTCCCTTTCCCTTCCTCTCTATATCTTTCTTACTCTCTTCCTCCACTACTCTCTTCTGTTCTTTTTTTTTCCCTCTCTGTCTCACTTTCATTTTCTCTCCCTTTCCCTTCCTCTCTATATCTTTCTTACTCTCTTCCTCCACTATTCTCTTCTCTTCTTTCTCTCTCTCTCTCCCCCTCTTCTTTAACTAGTTCTCTCTTCTCCACTCCCGTCCTTCCCTTCCATCTTTCTTCTTCCTTTCCCCTCCCGAGGATCTTTTTCATTTGTGTACAATCAGATTAATTGTCTCAAGTTCAAAATGATATTGGATATCTTTCATTTTCCTTGAATAACACGTTCATTCTGTTTGTATTCGAGTCCCCGTTTAGACAATTTACATTACTCTCTTCCATCTCTCTTCTCTTCTTTCTCTCTCTCTCTCTCTCCCTCTTCCTTCACTACTTCTCCACTCCCGTCCTCTCCTTCCCTCTTTCTTCTTCCCTTCACCTCCCGAGGATCTTTTTCATTTGTGTACAATCAGATTTGTCTCAAGTTCAAAATGGTGTTGGATATCTTTCATTTTCCTTGAATAACACGTTCATTCTGTTTGTATTCGAGTCCCCGTTTAGACAATTTACATTACTCTCTTCCATTATACAATGTTCGATGGTTAGGACAATATTTGTCGACAAAGGGGGGAATATTCCGGGCCAACATTGTATTTGTACAGAAAACTTTTCCCTTCTTCGGGCTTAGGGTGAATTAGAAAGCGTGATATTAGGATGGGATTCCTTGATTACTTCTTTTTTTCTTTCATATTGAAGCTGTTCGCCAGTCTAGTTAGCCGTGGGTTCGATTCCTGGCCGGATTTCAAGGTTCGTTCTCGGATCGACTGGCTTTCTCCTATCCTGTTTTCCTTCTCTCTTCGCTTTTGGGAGTTTTGGGTCAACAAGACCTTAGCAGTTACAGTTATGGTTCCCTCTTTAAACCTTTAAAAAAGGCCTCGATTACCCAATGGAGGCTGAAATTACCTAAAAAGGTTGAGGGAAAACTGCAGTTTTCTCTTCTCTACACATTGTTTTCTCTGCTCATGTGCTGTACAATTTGAATATAGAGTAGGTACCTAGTAGATAAATTATGTTACAGTATTATGTTTCACTGACTGCTTTCGACGGTAAATTTTGTGAGAGCGAATTAGGTGTTTGAAAATGATTAGTACCTATTGGTTCTTGTTCCAAAGACACGAGTATTCTGATAATGAATTAATATCGCACTGTAACAGATTAATTAAAATTTTCTATTTAGATGGAATGTCTGGCGCATTGCATACACAAATAGTTTCCAGGCATTCATACAAATTGTATCACAATAAGGTCGGTCGTGTACCTACTTCTACAGTCTAAGCAAATAGGTAGGTACCTACCTACCTATGTAAAAGGAATCGAACCCGGGTTTTCCACGTGCAAGGCGAGTGCACTACACTAGGGACCTGACCAACAACTTATTATAAAATCTCAAAAAATAATAGGAGAAAATATCTACCTACCTAGGTATAAACAAAAAGGTTTAACCTACCTAGGTATAAACAAAAAGGTTTAGCTTAACCCCCATCTCAGTACGATGGCTTAAGGCTTATTAAACCTTGAAGTTTTAACTCCTTAATTCCCTCGTTTATTCGTTACATGGTCGAGTTATGGGACAGTTCAATTTTCACGTCTGCTCCAAGTCCAAGTGTTTAATTAAGACCAAGTGTTTCTGTGAATACCTTTATGACGGAGGTAGCTCGAGTCGGTACAATATTAAATTTATTGTAATCCATTTTATTTCATGGAACTGTGCAGTATTACATAAGGGTAGTTATATGGACTATTTGGACTATGCCTATATCACTCTATTCATTTCATATTTTACCGGAAATAAAATACATCAATTCAATGGAAACGAAAGTTCATTCGGAATGTTGAGTTACATACCTACGTCTAGAATATTTAATTTCATATTCCCTTGTAAATTTCCCATCATAAAATTTACATGAATCTCGCCTGTAAAGGAGAAAGGTTTTCAAAAAAGAAAACATCAAAATGTGATGTGCCTTACAGGCTTCCTAAAATGCTTACATAAGTAACTCTAAAATACAATGTTCGACCATAGGCCTGTAGATAAATATGTAACACCTCGAGTGTTATATGGGTAGTGAGTTCAATTTAAGGGGGTGGGCAGCTTGTCACCAAATAGTGGGTAAAACCTAACTCAAAACCCCTGAATCAGAAGAAACATCAATATACCTTAATTCATTTAAATAGACTGGGGGAAAAAACTAGTTCCTGGGTGTAACATTCTAGGTAATTATGCAAAAATATTATGAGGGTGAAAAAAGCGCAAACAATAAGTCCCAATTATTATCCTATAGGATTCCATTGGGAAATATTACCCGAGCAAGTAATAATCATAGAGCACAAGAGTACAATATACATAAACTAGCGGGGTATAGAAGTAGGTAAAAGTAGGTAGGGTAAAACCCCCAATCGCCGACACCTGTTGTAATCGTGGACACCCTACTCGTATTTCTTAAATAATAAGAAATCTGCGTGGTTTTAGGGTGAATTAGAAAGCGTGATAGGATGGGATTCCTTGATTACTTCTTTTCCTTTCATATTGAAGCTGTTTGTCAGTCTAGTTAGCCGTGGGTTCGATTCCTGGACGGATTTTAAGGTTCGTTCTCACAGGACGGCTGACTTTCTCCTATCCTGTCTTCCTTCTCTCTTCGCTTTTGGGTCAACAAGACCTTAGCAGTTACAGTTCCCTGGTTCCCTCTTTCAAACCTTTAAAAAAAGGCCTCGATTACCCAATGGAGGCTAAAATTATCTAAAAAGGTTGAGGGAAAACTGCAGTTTTCTCTTCTCTACACATTGTTTTCTCTGCTCATGTGCTGTACAATTTGAATATAAAAATTCCCAATATTGTCCTTATCAAATTACTACTGGGTAGGTCAATTATCAGGAGAGATAGAAAATAGGGGGAAAGAAGGAAACACATGGATAGTAGGAGAGAGGGAGGGAAAAAAGTAAAGGATAGGAAGATGGGGAAGGAGGGAGAGAGAAAACGATATTGAGAAGGGGGAAAGAGAAAGTAACGGGGAGGAAGAGAGAGAGAGGGGGGAAGGCAGAGGGATAGAGTAATAAAGAAATAAATAGAGCGAGAGAGTGGGAGAGAAGGAGAAAGAGAGAGAGAAAGAGAAAGAGAGAGAGAGAGGGAGAGAGAGAAATTTATCAGGTGAGAGGGAGGGAAATAAAGGAAGAGAAAAAGCGAGAGAGATGGGCTCAATCATCAGCATTCAACAAAATTGAACAGATGGTCAGGGTGGGGGGAGGCGGAATGTATAAGGATAGAGGGGGAGAGAAACGCATTAAAGATAAGGAAGGAGGGGGTGAAGAAAGGAGAAGATTAATAGGGAGGGGTAACTAAAAAAACACCCCCTTACTGTTTGGGCGTGAAGAGACAGTTCATGTACAATGTACATGATATGGGTAGGTACTAGGTGTCTACCCCATACCATCTATGTGTCGTATGAAGGTAGGTATCTAACATTTTTAGTAGGTACATTAGGTACCTATGTACTTAGGTATACATATACGAAGTAACATTTTCCACTCATGTCTTCCGGAGCTTTTTCATAATGTTACGTAATGTAATATGCTCATGCTCATGTAATAATTGAATTAAATAAAATGGCGAGGAGAGAGGGAAGAATACTTCAAAGATTAGGAGAGGAAAAAAAAAGTACATCTTTTGTCGTACCTACTTCATTGTTGTAGCTTTTTTTATTATTTTGATTAAAGATCTGTTTGCGAATGCAGGTTGGGGCTCCAAATTAGTCACCCATTACTTGGATGTGAACTTTGACTCCTAATCTTTAATATTGGATAGCTATTAGCTACTCTCAGTACTTTTCGATTTATACTGTTTTTAGTCTATTACTTTTTTGTCAATTGATTTAGCTTTGTTGATAATATAACAAAGCTTTTTTTGTTTTAAATATGCAAAAAAAAAGTTGATAAATTACGTAAATGTCCAATCTGATAATCTCGTGGAGGGTTTCAGCAGTCATTATATATAAGTTCTGTGGGTCAACTTGATAAGGAGAACCAAAAGGTAGATATATTGTGCAGAACTTCAAAGAATTATTATAGTTTATTTGTTAAAAGCATTTTAACAAATAAACTATAATAATTCTTTGTGCACAATATATCTGCCTCTTGGTTCTCCTTATCAAGTCAATCTGATAATGTTCTTCCTTTTGAAAAGGTTTGATAGGGGGAAGTGCAACAACAGAGGTCTTGTTGTCCCGAAATTGAACAAGGAGGATAGGGAACGAGAAAGCCCATCAGTTCCGAGAATGAACCTTATATTCTGTTTTTAACAAAGTTACATTTTGGATTTTTGGATCTATTGTAGGTTTTTTGCTCTAATTTTGGAAATAACTTCATAAATAATCTGAATAGGACAGGGTTCAGCGTGACAGGTGTATTAGTCTCATTCATCATTTCAGAAGTTTTTGTCTCCTATTTACACTGTTTAGTTTTATCCTTTACTATGAGCAAGATTTATGGATTCGGAAAAGTATGTAAAAAACTTTGAAATTCATTCACAAAAAGGTAAAAAAAACCGTGTTTGTCAGATTGGGATTGAAACTTTTCCACACTGTCATATGAATACCAATTATTTACCTAGTTATATTCGTCTGTAAAATTTGACGATGTTCTCAAAATACCAGCACATGAAATAATGAGAATGCATGGTGCCCTGAAAAGTCCAGAAAAAGAGCAATGTTCGTGACATGTGAGTTCAGAGAATTCACATGTTTCTGACACTTCAAACCTTTGTTCCTTTGTTTTCTTCTCGACCTTTGTCTCGGCAAGGTTTTTCTCTTTGTAGATACATATTTGGAGAAATCAATGTACCCGGTGCTTTGTTTGAAGTAGTTTGAACTGGTACCATATCCTGAGAACTGAAAAAATAACAAGGAATTCCGTTTCTGTGTGTGTATGTATGTGTATCTGTATCTAGACGAACCTTATCTGTTCAGGATAAAATCTCGGAGTGCGCCGGGCGGTAATTGAACCCGCGACCCAGCGCTTACAAGGCAGAGTGCTACATTCCACGAGTTCGAAAGTGCACTGAACAACTAGTTTATACAGAGTGTTTATAAAGACCCCTTACATGGTCGAGTTATGGGACAGTTCAATTTTCACGTCTGCTCCAAGTCCAAGTGTTTAATTAAGACCAAGTGTTTCTGTGAATACCCCCTGTGATCATCTACTCCAATATTGTCCTTATCAAATTACTACTGGGTAGGTCAATTATCAGGATGGATAGAAAAGAGGGCGAAAGAAGGAAACACATGGATAGTAGGAGAGAGGGAGGGAAAAAGTAAAGGATAGGAAGATGGGAAGGAGGGAGAGAGAAAAGGATATTGAGAAGGGGGGAAGAGAAAGTAACGGGGAGGAAGAGAGAGAGAGAATGGGGGGAAGGCAGAGGGATAGAGTAATAAAGAAGTAACGCATTGAGTGGAACCAAAATCACAAGATAAATCCTGTGACCTGTAAGGTAAGTACCTATACTCAAAGAAAAAGACTGTCCCAAGACACATCCTACAACGGAATGCGAGTGCTCTGAAGGTAATTCATGTTCATGGAGTAAGTAATGAGGAAACCAACTGGAACTTGGCCTGGTGAACTGCCATCCGCTCTGATGCTGTGTCCACACATAGTCGACCGATGTCGCGGTCGACTGAACCGTCTACACTGCCTCGACAACATACATAATACCTCGTCGATCGACGGCCGTTACGGAAGGCCGGTCGACCATGTTCGGACACACCTCACACCTCAACGGGTTAAAATTTGCACAGAAGCAGTGTGGCAGTTCGAGCTCTAAATCAAACAAGTTTCTGCTCATTGAATTATTCTCCTTTATCTTCGCAACAGATCATGTTCTGTGCACATTATAGTGTTGATACAAGATGATACAAACGACAGATGGGGGGCCACCAGTTTGGAGTTCGGGGTGCACTCAGCCTCGTGAGTGTAATCTGTGTAATCGAGTCACTACTTTTCTAAGAGGTTTGATAGAGGGAACTGGTAACTGCTGACGTCTTATCGTCCCGAAATCGAAGAGAGAAGACAGACAGGATAGTAGAAAGCCAGCCGTTCCGAGAACGAACTATCCTTTCAGGATGAATACATTGTCTCCTATCCATTTGACTGTTTGTAGTTGGAAAATAGAAAGTAAAAAAGAGAAAAGAGATGTCAAAAAAGCTTGGGACAATATTGGAATATTAAGAGATTGGAATATACAATATTACATACAATGTTGACCGTGATTAGGTGAATATCAGATGAAATGGTTTTTATGTTAATATCAGATGAAATGGTTTTTATGAAGAGTATAATATGAGTGTTATTTATGTAAGTATTTTTGAAATGACGCTTTTGCATATTATATCTATCTACTATTTTTGCTTAGTTCCCAAAAAATACGAGTATTAATACTCATATTAGTGGAGACGCCAAAACTACTATTTTTACATGCCTGTTTATTTTAAGTGGACACATACAATCTTGTTCTTGCCAATTCGAGGTAGACATTTTTTTCATCAGAAAAAGTAACAATAATGGAAGTTTCAAGTAAATATATGTTTGTACTTTCCAAGGTTGCAGGGAAAAAGGCATGTGTGACCTACATACCTACTTGACCAAATGCACGTTTTCTTCTCGACCTTTGTCTCGGAGAGGTTTTTCTCTTTGTAGATACATATTTAGAGAAATCAATGTACCCGGTGCTTTGTTTGAAGTAGTTTGAACTGGTACCATATCCTGAGAACTGAAAAAAATAACAAGGAATTCCGTTCAGGGCCTTTATGGCAGTGACAAATGATAATAAGAGCTTAATAATTTAGAGTTTTACTCATAAATTTTTAAGAAGTTGGAGTTAAATTGAAGATCTTTACGTGATTATAATACAGTAACCAATAGAAGAACATACTAATGTATTATTTATCGGATATTGGATAATAATAATAGTGCTTATTTATACTGCTCGCATATGACTGGAAAGTCCCTTTACTCCAGCAGTAGGCTACTACTATTATTGTGGTCAAATTCTCAAATTATATTGAGGATAAAATTCCATACCCCGTTCAGGGCCTTTATGGCAGTGGCAAATGATAATAAGAGCTTAATAATTTAGAATTTTACTCATAGATTTTTAAGAAGTTGGAGTTAAATTGAAGATCTTCACGTGATTATAATACAGTAACCAACAGAAGAACACAATAATGTATTATTTATTGCATATTGGATGTGATAATTCACGAGGTATTTAGCTCATTTACATAAATAGCACCGAAATTTTCAGAGAAAGTAGGTACCTACATAAGATCTATGTATGTATATGTAGGTTTTGTCCAACACACACCAAATATCTAGACTAATCTAGAGTCTCAAAAGCGACATACTGATAAAAATGGCGAATGAAGAAACGGAAGAAAATATTGGGAAATTAGACAAGATAAGAAGTTTGAGACTAAACAGAGGAAACTCCATGGGGAGTAGAAAGGAAATTAGGGTTAGTTGGTCAATTGCAACAAATTAAGGAAACTCAATGTCTCAGTGGATTAAATCGAGCTAGACATATTGGGAAATTAGACAAGATAAGATGTTTGAGACTAAACAGAGGAAACCCCATGGGGAGTAGAAAGGAAATTAGGGTTAGTTGGTCAATTGCAACAAATTAAGGAAACTCAATGTCTCAGTGGATTAAATCGAGCTAAAATTGTATTTTTGTTTCCATTTTTTCATCCGTTTATCTTTCTTAGGTTGACCCATTTTTTGTCCTCGTTGTGTTCATGTTCACGTCATAAATAAAAGATTTTATCGAGACAAAACGAGCATCAATCTGAAGCTCAAAAGAAATACACGATTCACAAAATAAACAAAATAATAATACTCGTATTGTTATTAAAAGTCAAAGTATATTGATTTTTTATTTTTTATGTTCCTAGCTATTATGTTTACGCCCCTTTACTTCTAAATTCTAGTTGTTTCTTTACTGTGTTCATGTTCACGTCATAAATAAAAGATTTTATCGAGACAAAACGAGCATCAATCTGCAGCTGAAAAGAAATACATAATTCACAAAATAAATAAATATAATAATAATAAGAGGTCAAAGAAAAGTAAGCAGAATTCCGATCCCTAAGATTTGAACAATCCGCCTCAACGCTGGGACAGAAAGGGTTAAGAAAATGCATTTTCAGTCCAAATAAAAAAAAAAAACATCAAACTTTTCCGGTACCTCCATAATATGCCGAACATTTGCTCCTTGTTAAATCTTTGATGAAGGAAATTTGTCGAGTCGAAAACCTTAATATACCTTGTCGGGGCAAAAGTTTTCGTGACCTGGAAAATCGTGTATGTCACGGGGAGAAACTTTGTTTTTTTCAGAGCGTCTCTGATTAAAGGTTTCAGTTAAGAAATAATAGATGTTTCTCAAATAACTTTTGTTCAAATAATGTTGTTTTGGCGCCAAGAACAAAGCCTTCTGGGAAATATTAGCCGTTGTTCTTTTTTTTACTTTCTTGCTTCATTTCTTTGTCTTCAAAGATCGACTAAATTGGAAAACATATAGATTAAAAAGCATCTTCTTTTCAAGAAAAGAAAGGCAGTCGACAATGATGTTTACTCCCTCATTCGAGCAGGCTTGTTATGGCAGTTACAGTATGCAGGATTGTTACTATGGGAGGACCATTACAGGCAGTGAAAGTTACCCCTAGTTCTGTGTATGCTTGGATATTAACCTATATATTTTTAAATCTATAGACCCAGGCCTAAGTTGTTTCTATCTCCTCTGACTGTTACACTGGAATAAATAGTTAGAGAAGGAGGGAGAGAGGGAGAGAGGGAGAGCTGTTGTGAGATATAAACTAAATAAAGGTAGGGATTAGTTTGAAATTTTGAATCTTAGGGTTACAACAACTAACAAACCTGATATTCCATCAAATTTACTCTCCGATTTTTTTCCTTTTACCAGGTAGGTTGAGAGAGAGACGGAAGGATGAGAGGGAGAGAAATAGCTAGTCTGGATTGGACTATCCCTGTTGTCGGTGAAATTCAAATTTTGAATAGACATTTTATCAGACTTATCATTTCAATATTATGTATACCTACCTACATACGTACATATTTTCACAAAAAGCAAGGTTTGAAAAAGGTTAGATATTTTTTTTTTTTGCTTTCTACTATATTTTCCATCAGAACTTTGAGAGGTCTCAACTTTGAACTTATCTCTCACAATATTTTTTTTTTTTCTATTCATTAAAGCTGTTCAAAGGAACTTCATATTTTTCAATTTTTTTGTAGAAGATAATATTTTATGACATCAGGTTGTCATCTGACTGCTAATACTAAGCTCACAATGAAAATTTTTCCCACGTCAAACTATTCATTAAAGCCGTTCAAAGGAACTTGTAGAAGATAATATTTTATGACATCAGGTTGTCATCTGACTGCTAATACTAAGCTCACAATGAAAATTTTTCCCACGTCAAAACTCAAAACATTCTCACAGTCATTGACTTTTGAAATTCAGACGCGGATTTCAGTATTTTCAGTCAGAACTTTTGAGTTGAAACCTACGAAATTGTGTGGATTTTTTGAGAAGATGAAGTGTTTTTCGCATCTCCACCAATACTAGGAGAAGATCAAAGTGTTTTTGTCATCTCTACCAATACTATTATTAGAAGATCAAGTGATTCTGGCATCTCCACTAATACAAAGTGAAGATGAAGTTTTTTGGCATCTCCACCAATACCTTTAAGTGAAGATGAAGTGTATTTGGCAACTCCGCCAATACTAAGTGAAAATGAAGTGTTCAAAGGTGCCTACAATTATTTTTTGTTACACAAATGTTCTAGTTCCAGACCCCTGTTTCGTATGTCATCTCCACTAATACAAAGTGAAGATGAAGTTTTTTGGCATCTCCACCAATACCTTTAAGTGAAGATGAAGTGTATTTGGCATCTCCACCAATACAAAGAAAGGATAAAATGTATTTGGCATCTCCACCAATACTAAGAAAGGATAAAATGTATTTGGCATCTCCACCAATACAAAGAAAGGATAAAATGTATTTGGCATCTCCACCAATACAAAGAAAGGATAAAATGTATTTGGCATCTCCACCAATACAAAGAAAGGATAAAATGTATTTGGCATCTCCACCAATACTAAGTGAAAATGAAGTGTTCAAAGGTGCCTACAATTATTTTTTGTTACACAAATGTTCTAGTTCCAGACCCCTGTTTCGTATTTTTTTTACTTTCTTGCTTCATTTCTTTGTCTTCAAAGATCGACTAAATAAACTAAATTGGAAAACATGGAGATTAAAAAGCATCTTCTTTTCAAGAAAAGAAAGGCAGTCGACAATGATGTTTACTCCCTTCATCCCAGCAGGCTTGTTATGGCAGTTACAGTATGCAGGATTGTTACTATGGGAGGACCATTACAGGCAGTGAAAGTTACCCCTAGTTCTGTGTATGCTTGGAGATTAACCTACATTTTAAATCTATAGACCCAGGCCTAGGTTGTTTCTATCTCCTCTGGCTGTTACACTGGAATAAATAGTTAGAAAAGGAGGGAGAGAGGGAGAGCTGTTGTGAGATATAAACTAAATAAAGGTAGGGATTAGTTTGAAATTTTGAATCTTAGGGTTACAACAACTACTTTCTTGCTTCATTCCTTTGTCTTCAAAGATCGACTAAATTGGAAAACATAGAGATAAAAAAGCGTCTTCTTTTCAAGAAAAGAAAGGCAGTCGACAATGATGTTTACTCCCTCATTCGAGCAGGCTTGTTACTTGTTATGGCAGTTACAGTATGCAGGATTGTTACTATGGGAGGACCATTACAGGCAGTGAAAGTTACCCCTTGTTCTGTGTATGCTTGGATATTAACCTACATATTTTTAAATCTATAGACCCAGGCCTAAGTTGTTTCTATCTCCTCTGGCTGTTACACTGGAATAAATAGTTAGAAAAGGTAGTTTGAAATTTTGAATCTTAGGGTTACAACAACTAACAAACCTGATATTCCATCAAATTTATTCTCCGATTTTTTTCCTTTTAGGTTGATAGAGAGACGGAAGGATGAGAGGGAGAGAAATAACTAGTCTGGATTGGACTATCCTTGTAAGGTGAAAATAATAATTATCTGACTTTCCCTAGTTTCCTGACCCACACCTCAATAAGGTTACAACGAAAAATATGACAAAATACCTAGATAATGTTTTTTTTTTTTAAAAAGAGAGAGAGATAGAGAGAGAGCGAGAAAGAGAGAGATAGAGAGGGGGAGATGGAGAGATTTTTTTATTATCTGTTGAGTTGAAACTCTCGAAAAATGTAGCGAGCTGTCACTGAGTATCTCTATTTCAAGTTTATTAAAAAAAAATCAAGACAAGACTCCTATTTGTATCCATCCTACTTACTCTAAACTGACATCTCTCTCCCTCTCCCTCTCTCTCCCTCTTGCTCTCTCTCTTTTTCAGTAAGTTTTTGTAAAAAAAAAGTTTTTGTAATTTTTCAGTAAGTTTTTGTAATAAAAAAATTAAGTTTTTGTAATATTTTTTCGTTTATTCTTTCATAAAACAATAATAATAATAGCAAAAATATTTCATTGTTGATGTAGCTACCTACGTCACTAAATTGTAATCTCTTCAAAAACAGGATAGAGAAGAGTACCTAGAAAATAAATTATCTTACAGTATTATGTTTCACTGACTGCGGTCGACGGTAAATTTTGTGAGAGCGAATTAGGTGTTTGAAAATTATTATATAGTATTGGTTCTTGTTCCAAAGACACGAGTATTCTGATAATGAATAAACATCGCACTGTAACAGATTAATTAAAATTTTCTATTTAGATGGAATGTCTGGCACATTGCATACACAAATAGTTTCCAGGCATTCATACAAATTGTTTCACAATAAGATCGGTCAATTTTACTTTCATAGGTAGGTAGGTAGGTACCTACCTATTTCTACAGTCTAAGCAAGTAGGTAGTACCTACCTATGTATTATCTATTTAGCAAAAGGAATCGAACCCGGGTTTCCCACGTGCAAGGCGAGTACACTACACTAGGGACCTGACCAACAACTCATTATAAAATCTCAAAAAATAATAGGAGAAAATATATACCTAGCTAGGTACAAACAAAAAGGTTTAGTTTAACCCCTATCTGAGTACGATGGCTTAAGGCTTAAACCTTGAAGTTTAACTCCTTAATTCCCTCGTTTATTCGTGCATTGTGTATTTTATTATTTCTTATTCCTTTTAAAACTTTATCGCTAACGTAGGCGGAAGCTTTTTGGCTCACAAAGCTCGAAACTTAGAAGTTGTAAAGTTGAAAAATACAGATGGTATCTTCGAAGATAAATTTAGCCCTATGTACGTACGTACAGACCATGGGCTAAAAACCACTTTTTTGGAATCAGGGGACCCCAAAACGGATATTTCCACCCATTTCCCGATTTTGAAATTTTGGACCGATTGCAATACTTTCATTACTAGTATAGCTCCGCTATACTGTAGTAATAGAAAGTAAAAATTATTCTTATAGTGTATTCCTTTATTAAAGTGAAAATGTATGTATATAAATCGAAAATTAGCTCTGTGTGTGTGTATGTATGTGTATCTGTATCTAGACGAACCTTATCTGTTCAGGATAAAATCTCCCCCGGAGTGCGCCGGGCGGGAATCGAACCCGCGACCTAGCGTTTACAAGGCAGAGTGCTACATTCCACGAGTTCGAAAGTGCACTGAACAACAGGGGAGCGGGGTGGCCGGGCCCCCTCGCCCCCTCGCCCCCTCCCTAAAAACGGCCCTGTGTTGTCTGGCATTTCTGGATTCTTGGGAGCAATCGTTTTAGATATTGTTTACCATTCGTTATAATGTTCAACAGAAATACTCATAACACGAGCTACTCATACTCGTATAAATATCGCATACATGCGTAATGAACGTTCTTATGTATTGGAAATTGTAAATAATATTTATAATTCCCATATCATGTTAAATAACATTGTCTGTAGAAGTGAAATAGGTATTTTTGACGGGGATAGCTCGAGTCGGAACAATTTATTGTAATCCATTTTATTTCATGGAATTGTGCAGTATTACATAAGGACATAAGGGTAGTTATATGGACTATGCCTATATCACTCTATTCATTTCATTTTTTACCGGAAATAAAATACATCAATTCAATAGGAACGAAAGTTCATTCGGAATGTTGAGTTACATACCTACGTCTAGAATATTTAATTTCATAGTCCCTTGTAAATTTCCCATCATAAAATGTACATGAATCTCGCCAGTAAAGGAGAAAGGTTTTCAAATATGAAAACATCAAAATGTGTGACTTTCAGGCTTCCTAAAATGCTTACATAAGTAACTTAAAATATAATGTTCGACCATAGGCCTGTAGATATGTAGCACCTCGAGTGTTATATGGGTAGTTTTATTTTATTCATTTGGGCCACTCAGGGTGAGTTCAACTTAAGGGTGTGGGCAGCTTGTCACCAAACAGTGGGTAAAACCTAACTCAAAACCCCTGAATCAGAAGAAACATCAATATACCTTAATTCATTTAATTAGACTGGGGGAAAAAAACTAGTTCCTGGGTGTAACATTCTAGGTAATTATGCAAAAATATTATGAGGGTGAAAAAAGCGCAAACAATAAGTCCCAATTAAGGCGCCAAATTAGTCACCCATTACTTGGATGTGAACTTTGACTCCTAATCTTTAATATTGGATAGCTAATAGCTACTTTTAGTACTTTTCGATTTATACTGTTTTTAGTCTATTGCTTTTTTGTCAATTGATTTAGCTTTGTTGATAACATAGCTTTTTTTGTTTTAAATATGCAAAAAAAAAGTTGATAAATTACGTAAATGTCCAATCTGATAATCTCTTGGAGGGTTTCAGCACTTTCAGCAGTCATTATATATAAGTTCTGTGGGTCAACTTGATAAGGAGAACCAAAAGGTAGATATATTGTGGAGAACTTCAAAGAATTATTATAGTTTATTTGTTAAAGGCATTTTAACAAATAAATGTCTGATAATGTTCCTTATCAAGTCAATCTGATAATGTTCTTCCTTTTGAAGAGGTTTGATAGGGGGAAGTGCAACAACAGAGGTCTTGTTGTCCCGAAATTGAAGAAGGAGGAGAGGGAACAAGAAAGCCCATCAGTTCGGAGAATGAACCTTATATTCTGTTTTTAACAAAGTTACATTTTGGATTTTTTGATCTATTGTAGGTTTTTTTGCTCTAATTTTGGAAATAACTTCATAAATAATCTGAATCCCCCCAGGGGCAGCTTTTACAAGCTGTATGGGAACTGGCGATCCCAGGGTCCCGAGCAAGAGCTGGTAACCTGGTTGGTCCATTTAGTTGTACGTGTTTTTGGCATCTCCACTAATACATATTAAAGTTATTCAAAAAGATACTATAGGCGCCCAATACATAGGTACTAATTTTAGAATTAAGGTACACTTTTCGGACCCTGAAGATATCTTTCCTACCATCCAATGCCAATTTTAGGGGAAAAGAATATATTTCTATGCCTGCTGACACAGAAACGTCAACTTTGTTCCTGTAGACTTTTTTTGCTATGAATAAAATGTAAATTCATGTTCCTGTTCTACTTTGATAAAGTTTTATTTTTAGACGAAGACGAAAATGAAAGAGGAAAATCAGGAAAAATATTCCAAAAATAGGTATTATTTATTTATTTTTTTCGAGTCCCTTAAGATGGAAAAGTAAAAACAACATTTCAAGGAAACAATTTGGAGACAAATACATGCTTAGACAGATCACGAAACAAGATAAAGGTGCAGAGCTTAAACCCTGAGATTGCATTTACCCTCGAAAGAGAATTTGAAATACGAGAACATAGTATTATAGAGGGAGTGGGGGGTAATGTGGGATGTAAAGCTGACGTTAGTGGAAGATTTGGTTAGAATAAAAATTGTTAATTATTTTATTTTGCAGTAAATATTTGCATTTTTGCACAATACAGATAAATGTGGGTATAAAATATGTGTAGGACCTAGGTGAGATAGTTAAATACGCATAAAACAATAACAGATGTCACATCCCCAAGAAATTCTTAACCAAATATCTTTCAAAAAACGCAAATTCACATCGTTACACGCTAAATTTTCATTCTAAATTCTACATTATTTCGCATACTTACAACAATGCACACAGTGCTAAATTTTATATAAATACTTTAATAAGTCGGCGGTGATTTATGCTATTAATGTCACATATAAAATCAGACATTGTAAGCATGCCAAATCCTGTAAATCGAGCATAGTTAATAAATTAGAAATTCTTGTTGTTCGACCACACGCATTAATTAAAAAATGTTAACAGCTCAACACCAAACCACCAAATCAAGGTTCGTGCAATAGACCCAAAAAGGCTCATTGTTCACACAAAATGCCAGGGATTAGCATTTTATTATCATTTTGGGAGTGGAAATATTTTTTCCCTCTCGAATTATCTTTCTCCGTTTTTTTTCCTTTTAGGTTGATAGAGAGACGGAAGGATGAGAGGGAGAGAAATAACTAGTCTGGATTGGACTATCCTTGTAAGGTGAAATTCAAAGTTTGAATAGACATTTTATCAGACTTATCATTTCAATATTATGTATACCTACATAGGTACATATTTTTACAAAAAGCAAGGTTTGAAAAAGGTTAGATAATTTTTTTTTGCTTTCTACTATATTTTCCATCAGAACTTTGAGAGGTCTCAACTTTGAACTTATCTCTCACAATATTTTTTTCTATTCATTAAAGCCGTTCAAAGGAACTTCATATTTTTCAATTTTTTGTAGAAGATAATATTTTATGACATCAGGTTGTCATCTGACTGCTAATACTAAGCTCACAATGAAAATTTTTCCCACGTCAAAACTCAAAACATTCTCACAGTCATTGACTTTTGAAATTCAGACGCGGATTTCAGTATTTTCAGTCAGAACTTTTGAGTTGAAACCTACGAAATTGTGTGGATTTTTTGAGAAGATGAAGTTAGTGTTTTTTGCATCTCTACCAATACTAGGAGAAGATTAAAGTGTTTTGTCATCTCCACCAATACTATTATTAGAAGATCAAGTGATTCTGGCATCTCCACTAATACAAAGTGAAGATGAAGTTTTTTGGCATCTCCACCAATACCTTTAAGTGAAGATGGGGTGCCTACAATTATTTTTTGTTACACAAATGTTCTAGTTCCAGACCCCTGTTTCGTAGCTGAATACCCATATTTGCTATCAAAGGGTATCTAATGAAAATGAGGTTATTTTTTCAATATGAATAGTTATTTTATCTTATCGTAAAATGTTTCAAAATAAATAAAGTACCTAGGTATAAGAGGGTACAATTAATTCTACACCTCATATCTAATTACGTATACCTACATAATCATATAAATATGTATAACACAAAAAAGAAAAAAAGTCTTTCATTGAAAATATTCATCTTCCTCTTCTTTCGTGAAATTTAATATTTCTTTGTAAAATGTTTCAAAATAAATAAATTACCTAGGTATAACAGGGTACAATTGATTCTACACCTCATATCTAATTACGTATACCTACATAATCATATAAATATGTATTTTAACACAAAAAAGAAAAAAGTCTTTCATTGAAAATATTCATCTTCCTCTTCTTTCGTGAAATTTAATATTTCTTTCATTGAAAATGATAAAAGATAGGTACACAAAACCCGGCAACGCCATTTATTAACATAGGTACGTAGTATACCTGTACAAAATGGGGAGATACCTACACTTCTTGTTTTCTACCTCATATCTAATTACGTATACCTACATAATTATATAAATATGTATTTTAACACAAAAAAGAAAAAAAGTCTTTCATTGAAAATATTCATCTTCCTCTTCTTTCGTGGAAATTTAATATTTCTTTCATTGAAAATGATAAAAGATACACAAAACCCGGCAACGCCATTTATTAACATAGGTACGTAGTATACCTGTACAAAATGGGGAGATACCTACACTTCTTGTTTTCTAAAGAGTTTTTCTTTTCCTTAAATCTTTCTTCTTGGAATATCTCTCCCTCTTGTATTTATGATAAAGAATATAATTTATTATCGAACTTGTCCTGGAAGCAAATGATTTTATTTATGGTTTCCGTTTTATCATCCCAAAAACAGGAAAAAAGAGAAAAATTGCCCCACTGATCGACCTACTTTTTTTCTTTTTCATCTTCTTTACATAATTTCATTTTATCCGTGTCTTTTCTTCAAAACGCTCTACTGCGTCTATCAAGAGTCAAAGAGAATCCAAGGTTTTCGATATACAAGCCATTACAAAATAGATGCACCTACCCATTGCATCATCTTATTGGATTCTTAGGTTGAGACGTAGAGAGAAGACCTTCTGAAGAGATGAAATCAGCGAAGGAATAGGTACCTACCGGTGGGAAACTTTACATTTAGGTAGTGCTTTCTTTGTACGTGTTTTTGGCATCTTCGCTAATACATATTAAAGTTATTCAAAAGGATACCATAGGCGCCCAATACACAAAATACATACATAGGTACTAGTTTTAGAATTAAGGTACACTTTCCGGACCCTGAAGATATCTTTCCTACCATCCAATGCCAATTTTAGGGGAAAAGAATATCTTTCTATGCCTGCTGACACAGAAACGTCAACTTTGTTCCTGTATTAGACTTTTTTTGCTATGAATAAAATGTAAATTTATGTTCCTGTTCTACTTTGATAAAGTTTTATTTTTAGACGAAGACGAAAATGAAAGAGGAAAATCAGGAAAAATATTCCAAAAATATTGGATACTATAGGCGCCCAATACACAAAATACATACATAGGTAGGTACTAGTTTTAGAATTAAGGTACACTTTCCGGACCCTGAAGATATCTTTCCTACCATCCAATACCAATTTTAGGGGAAAAGAATATATTTCTATGCCTGCTGACACAGAAACGTCAACTTTGTTCCTGTATTAGACTTTTTTTGCTATGAATAAAATGTAAATTCATGTTCCTGTTCTACTTTGATAAAGTTTTATTTTTAGACGAAGACGAAAATGAAAGAGGAAAATCAGGAAAAATATTCCAAAAATATTATTTATTTATTTTTTTCGAGTCCCTTAAGATGAAAAAGTAAAAACAACATTTCAAGGAAACAATTTGGAGACAAATACATGCTTAGACAGATCACGAAACAAGATAAGGGTGCAGAGCTTAAACCCTGAGATTGCATTTACCCTCGAAAGAGAATTTGAAATACGAGAACACAATATTATAGAGGGAGTGGGAGGTAATGTGAGATCAAAAGCTGACGTTAGTGGAAGATTTGGTTAGTATAAAAATTGTAAATTATTTTATTTTGCAGTAAATTTTTACATCTGTCTCGCTGGAGGACGTAAAACTGAGACAAAACCAGCCCTGTCAAGCCACAGACAATAACACTGGCTCTTTTGAGGGTAGGTACCTGAATGGGACTATGGTCAAGTCCGTCTCAGGAAGTAGGGTACAACGACATAATTATGTACCTGAATATCCCTCATCTGACCCCTGAATGGGACTATGGTCAAGTCCGTCTCAGGAAGTAGGGTACAACGACATAATTATGTACCTGAATATCCCTCATTAGACCCCTTTGATTTAGGGGCCCTGAGCTAGCTCTCTGGCCTTTATGACACCTCTTGGTATCCTCTTAATGGGATAGTAGATGAACTCACAGATTTTCTCTAGAATAAACCTGAGTATGTGGACTCTTTAGAGGTGCTGCAGGTGAATTTTAGAGAAACTGGAGAGGTTGAAATATACCAGAGATATTTTAGAATTTTTCCCCTAAAAATCACTCTTTTATCAAATTTAAGGCTGAAGGGGCCCTTTGGGGGCCTTGAAAATGGACTCACAGCTTTTCTCTGGAATAAACCTGAGTATGCGGACTCTTTAGAGGTGCTGCAGGTGAATTTTAGAGAAACTGGGGAGGTTGAAATATACCAGTGAGGGTACTTCTAGGTTCCATCAAGGCCAGGGTATAGCAGCTTGGGCAGGGGAAAAAATACTGGTCACAAAAGATCTACAGAGGTCGCAGTGTTAATTGCATACTCTCTTGGGAGAGGAGCAACCAGTCCCATAATAGAATAGAATATAAATATTTACATTTTCATACAATACAGAGATAGTTAAATACGCATAAATCAATAACAGATGCCCCAAGAAATTCTTAACCAAATATCTAGCTAAAAACGAAAATTCACATCGTTACACGCTACAGATAAGTGAGCAGGCAAAGGAAGGTAAATAAGGTAGGAAGAAGTGTAAAAAAAAACAACACTTCTCAGTTTTAAAAAGGAAATGAAGTCTGAAGTAAATTGAATGTTGATAATCCTAAATGACGAGCAAAGCGTCAAATAAATTGATGTTATTGTATAGAATATAGATACCTATATAAATGCTCGAATAGGAGCTATGGAACAGAGCACATTGATATCTGAAAGAGCTTTTAAAATAACTGTTCTGCAAATGTCTACTGCCCAAAAATATGTAATCAATACATTTAAAGTACTTATTATTACGATATACAATACAATAAATTTCATATAAATGTATAGATGGATACCCATATGATGATTTATGTGGGTAGGTAAAATACCTAAAAAAATAATCATAGGTACCTATCTTTTTTTTTTTTTTTCTTTTTTTTTTGCATTAGAGCAGTAGGATTTCATTTTTGCAAATAAACGTATAGATTTGCTATTGAAGGAATTACTCGTAAATGAGCCTGTTGTTCCAAAAGTAAATTGTGAAAGAGTACAATGAAATTTTCATTCTAAATTCTACATTATTTCGCATACTTACAACAATGCACACAGTGCTAAATTTTATATAAATACTTTAATAAGTCGGCGGTGATTTATGCTATTAATGTCACATATAAAATCAGACATTGTAAGCATGCCAAATCCTGTAAATCGAGCATAGTTAATAAATTAGAAATTCTTGTTGTTCGACCACACGCATTAATTAAAAAATGTTAACAGCTCAACACCAAACCACCAAATCAAGGTTCGTGCAATAGACCCAAAAAGGCTCATTGTTCACACAAAATGCCAGGGATTAGCATTTTATTATCATTTTGGGAGTGGAAATATTTTTTCCCTCTCGAATTATCTCGGGGAAAAGAATAAAGAGAAATTATTTAAATTTCCCATCAGGAACATAAATGGTGAATGGTTTTTAAAAAACCTCACACCCCCCGTTCTCTCCCTTTTTCCCTTCTCCCTTCATCTTCCTATCCATTCTCTCCCTTTTTCCCTTCTCCCTTCATCTTCCTATCCATTCTCTCCCTTTTTCCCTTCTCCCTTCATCTCCCTATTCATTCTCCCCCCATTTCCCTTCTCCCTTCATCTCCCTATCCATTCTCTCCCTTTTTCCCTTCTGCCTTTTGGTTTTGTATCTTTCCCTTTCCCCACTCTTTCTAAATCTTTCTTTATCCCTCTCCCTTTTCTCTCTCCCTCTTACCCACTTTTTTTTTAAAATTCCCTCTCTCCCTGCATTTTTCACCTCCAATAGGATTAGACGAGGGGCAAGAGGAGGGGAGGTGGCATTTTATTTTACCACAAAATACTCATAATTTCTTCCTCCTTTTCTCTCTCCCTCTTACCCGCTTTTTTAAAAAAATTCCCTCTCTCCCTGCATTTTTCTCCTCCAATAGGATTACACGAGGGGCAAGAGGAGGGGAGGTGACATTTTATTTTACCACAAAATACTCATAATTTCTTCCTTTCTTTTATCATTCTTATTCGCCATCGCCATCCCAAGGAGAAAAGAAAGGAAACAAATCTAGATGAATGATAATTATTACATAGGTAATTAGTCACAGCTTGATGCAATGCTCGTAGGTACGCTAGCTGAATACCTACCTCTGCAAATCCATTCTTAGATTTTCCATGCTTTATTTTCAAATGAAAATTTAGGTAGGTAATTATATAACTACGTACCTAGGTAGCTAGGTACCTACCTACTTATAATCGTTACTATACCTAAATAGGTAGTTGAAACGTATTCAAGCAGGAGTATAAATTAAATAACACAGGTTATACAGATAACACTATTTACACAGTAAGTAATAAGTATAAATAAGTAGGTACCTAGGTACGTAGTTATAGATACCTATGTATGTATGTATGTATGTATGTAGGTATTATTAAGTATAGGTACATTCAGCACAAATTTATATCATTTTGTAACACCGGGATAGGGACTGTGTACTTTTCATTAAAATAATTTTATTATGCTGTTTACTGTTTCGGAAATACCTACATTTGCTTCATAATCGCAATAAACATGTACCTATTCACCATCAGCGGATGAGTGACGTAATGAAGGACTTCACAAATAGTATGCAATTATGTATGTAGGTATGACTAATAGGTATTATTAAGTATAGGTACATTCAGCACAAATTTATATCATTTTGTAACACCGGGATAGGGACTGTGTACTTTTCATTAAAATAATGTTTACTGTTTGGGAAATACATTTGCTTCATAATCGCAATAAACATGTACCTATTCACCATCAGCGGATGAGTGACGTAATGAAGGACTTCACAAATAGTATGCACACACCATTAAGCTTACTCTGTGCTAAATTTATAGATTTGAAATTTATAATTATCATTTTTTTTAATGAGGTTATTTACCTACTTTCGGCTTTACATTTTCATGTTTGTCAAAGTTTGAACGCTTTTCAAATAGCTCTGGACTCTGGAGCCAGCCTAGTTAGCTTGGAAAGAAGCGCGTCTGCCTCGTAAGCTCTGAGCTGGTCGCGGGTTCGATTCCCGCCCGGGGCGGATTTTATCCTTAGCAGATAAGATCAGTTCTCGGAACGGCTGGCTTTCGCCTAGACTCTTTCTTCATTTTTGTAGGTACCTACCTTCTACTGCGCTCAATTCGTAAGCAAATCACTCTAAAAAGATGTTTAATGAAGAGGAGAAGGATAAAAATGAAGAATAGCAGATAAGATCAGTTCTCGGAACGGCTGGCTTTCGCCTAGACTCTTTCTTTCTTCATTTTTCGCTTGCCGGACTATAAGACCTGAGCAGTTACAGTTCCCTCTATCAAACCTCTTTTAAAAAGCTCTGCTTCCGAAGAAGTCAATAATCATTTCAACTTTGCTTTAAAAAGTTCGTCCGTTGTTGGTGCTATCCCCCAAGACAAAATACGCCCTTCTTCTTTACCTTTCACTACACTTAGGTATGACATGTACCTATGTAGGTAGGTAGGTACCTACCTTCTACTGCGCTCAATTCGTAAGCAAATCACTCTAAAAAGATGTTTAATGAAGAGGAGAAGGATAAAAATGAAGAATGAGCAAAACATGAGGGAGGGAGAACATAAAAAAATGCAAGAGAGAGAGAGAGAAAGGGAGAGGTGCTAGAAAATGACAAAATACGTAAAAATATGTGCATTAGAGTAAAAGAAGGAAAAAACTGATGTGCTTTCTACTTTCTACCTCTACACATTTATTGCAATTTAAAACTGGGAAAGAACTCTGTGATAAAAACATAGAAAGTACCAGGGAAGAAGACTGGCGATTTCATTGGAGGGCTGAAAGTTGGTCTTTTTAGAGAAAGCTAAAATAAAAAATCTGAAAATTTCTTTTGTTCAACTATAGATGACAAGTTTATTATGGTGGTCTATCACCTACCAGTTCTAACTAAAATCTAGCTGATAGGTAGGTAGAGCTAGCTACCTACATAGGATGAAGTCTTATTCGCACCTATTTAGGTAAGCATTCATCTTAACTTTTGCATCAGATTCGATATTCATTCCAGCTTTTCGCCTTGGTCTTTCAAATGGTACCATCAACATTTTATGTTAGGAATGCCTGACTTCTGCCTTCGTAAGCTATAGAAAAAAAATACCTACATAGGAAACCTGCACAAATGTATCTGAAGGAAGAAGGTAGGTAGGTAGGTAGCTGGGTAGGTACTTACCATTCCCCACATAACGTCTCAGGAGGGACGAAGAATTTTTTCCTATGCAAAATGTTTCATGCCTGGAATTTGGAACATTTCCAGAAGTAAGATTTGAATTATGCTGGTAAACAGTACGCCATTTCGTTTGCACCGTTAGACTTTCTGGAGTCGAGTAGAAAAACTTTCCATGTATTTCCCCAAGTCAGACCTAAGGCCTGCTGCAAAATGGAACCGTATTAGTTGCGCTACTTTTCGTAGCGTGCAGAAAAAACCTTTGAAAATGATACAGATTTTTCACACTCTAAAGACCCAAAGCCAGCTACTCACTAACAGGTAGACCAGGTACACCTGATCAGAGTGATCAGGTCTACCTGAAACCTGATGATTATACACACACACACTATATCAGATAAACCTGACAGGCGGATCTGATCAGGTGTAACTGTCAGGTCTACCTCATAGTGAGTGACTGGCCGATTTTTTAACCCACAACTAAAAGTCATTTTAAATCTCGAACATTAATCATTTTTTTTTTACGACCGTTGCAAGCCATACGCTCCTCGTATTCTTGTGCTAATTTTGTCTCCTCGTGTCACGACCAGGTGTGTTTTTCGATTATTAAAGACGGAACAAGCTGGGCCCGTCCCTCCGGGAATTTTTTAGCCCGTAGTTTATTCGATCGTGATTAGAGAAAATCAGTACCTATGTACCTACCTAATTTGTTTAATATTCAGTTTATTATCATTCTTGATTTGATTTTTTGATTTTACTTTCACGTAATGATTTAAAATCAAGACTAGAGCCCGTTCTCCCTTATTCCCAATATAAGGTTCAAGTCACCCATTCATTTATTGGCCTTGCTCGGCGTAGCTTAACATAGGTGACGCTAAAAACGGTCTTAAATGATCGACTGAAGTGTTATCTAAAACTTTCTAGCTTTGAGTTCATAGGTCGTCGCGACAAATTTCAAGATCAGAGCTCATTTGTGTGAGAAAATGTGAAAAAAATCCCCCAAAAACCAGTTTTTTGGCTTTATGGTTTTCTGGACAAAATTTGCACCACCATTTTCGTGATCCTGGTAAAAAGACCTTTAATTTGATATATAGGTCGACCAGGTTTGGATAACTCCTTCTATGGGGACAGACCGACCGACCGACAGACAGACGACACCGAAGCGAATACAATAGCCCGTCCCTTATACCTTTTTTTATTAGTAATAATAAAGGAAGGACGGACTAAAAAAGAAAAAAAAACTGATCAAGGTCAAAGATATAAAGTCGTGAGCCGATTCGTCAATTACTGACACATCAATAAGGTTCTAAAGACAGGTGTGACGTCATAAGGAAAAATTGAACGAAAATACGAGTATACGCTCAGTAAACTTCGCAATAAGAGAATCCTTAGGATGTGTCCACACTAAAGTTCTGCCTCGGTGGCGTAGTGGTCAAGGAAAGGCCCGTTCCCCCCTGGTGGGCGATTGAAAGGGGGCACCTGCCGGCTTTCGCCTCAATCCCCCGTTCATTCCTCCATCCAGTCTACTTACTTTTTTTTTCTCATTCTTTTCAAAACTTTATTTATTTCTTTTCTTACACACAGTGACAGATCTTACAAACTGAATTCTCTTCATGTTTAAGGAATGGAGGAGATAAAACACGATAAATTCTAACAACAATGATGAGGAGTTTTTACTTTTTATTTTCAAACAGTGAAACCTCCAAGTAGCGGACACCCTTGGTCCCCGAGGTTTTTTTCAATATTAGTGCATGGCATTAGCACTTTGAATAGGTCGATTCAAACATAATAGGTACAATTATTAATGCCCAATCACCAATTATTGACGGATTTTTTATTAAGGAGCGCGGTAGCGCTCCGCCCCGCCAAGTCAGAAAGTTTGACCGCGCTACTAGAGATTGACTTTATGCAAAGTAGTGCGTGGTGTCCGTTAATCGAGGTTTCACTGTACGTATTTTCTAAATTCAAAAGCTAACTACAGTCTAATAAGGAGTTGTATTTCCATTTCATAAAGCGGGCAATAATAGGTATGGGATCAAAGTAACAAATTGGGAACAAAAAGAGAGCCAAGCAGCAAATGGAAAAATAAATATGGGCAGAATGAATCCAAAGCTCGGAATTGAGAGAGAAGAGAGTAAGAAAGGAAGAGCAGAAAGAGAGAAGCAAAGAAGGAGAGAGATAAAAAGTGTGTAGGGAGAGAGAGGAAGAGAAAGTAGGGAGAGGTGGAGAAAGAAAGGGGAGGAAGTGAGAGAGACAGAAAAATAACAAGGGAGAGAATTAAAGAGGGAGAAAATTGAAGAAAGAGAAGGAGAAAGAAATGTAGGAATTCAAATTGCTTTTTAGTGGAGATGCCAGAAATACCATTGTTTCTATTTACCATTTCATAGGTACCTACCATAACTGACTAACATTTTGCTTGCAATAATAGAGAGGGATAAAAAGGGGAAAAGAGCGTGGGCAAATATCTAATAGCGGTTTTCGTAACCTCCGTGGGCTAGTAGGTATCGCATATGCATGTTGAAGGTCCCAGGTTCGATTTCCAGCAAGTTTGAAGTTTTTTTCGGTATTGTGCTTGGAGTTTACGGTGCAGTCAGCCTGGTGAGGACAATTGAGTAGCTATTTCATGCGAGAAGCGACCAGTGGTTAAATTAAAGCGTAAAAAAGATTGATGGTGAATGGGAATTGAGGAGTAGGTAAAGGAGAAGTTTTTTTTGCTGTGGTACCCACAAAAGATGTAAAGAGGCTCTCTTCTTCACTACAAATAATTCAACATTTGATTGATTGGTTTTTGAAAAGTTGTATACGTATTCCAGCTAGCATGATATGTGTAACCTATATACTTAGTATAGCTAGCTACCTATGGACGCGTTTACGTATTTTACATAGCATTGTATTCTGATCAAAAACTATTAGTAAAGTTAAACACGTGGCCCCTAAACTGTTACAAAATGCTTAGAAAAGTGACGAGGGTAAATAAGAGTTATTGGAAATAAAAGGTCCTTCTTTTGTTGTTTTTACACGTTCCACATAAATTTCGCATCGCAGAACAAAGCCAAAGGTAAAATACGCCACTTTATACAAAAAAGCTTTTTCTTTTGTTCTAGTTGATAACCCGAGCCCATAGCAGATAAGATCAGTTCTCGGAACGGCTGGCTTTCGCCTAGACTCTTTCTTTCTTCATTTTTCGCTTGCCGGACTATAAGACCTGAGCAGTTACAGTTCCCTCTATCAAACCTCTTTTAAAAAGCTCTGCTTCCGAAGAAGTCAATAATCATTTCAACTTTGCTTTAAAAAGTTCGTCCGTTGTTGGTGCTATCCCCCAAGACAAAATACGCCCTTCTTCTTTACCTTTCACTACACTTAGGTATGACATGTACCTATGTAGGTAGGTAGGTACCTACCTTCTACTGCGCTCAATTCGTAAGCAAATCACTCTAAAAAGATGTTTAATGAAGAGGAGAAGGATAAAAATGAAGAATGAGCAAAACATGAGGGAGGGAGAACATAAAAAAAATGCAAGAGAGAGAGAGAGAGAGAGAGAGAAAGGTGCTAGAAAATGACAAAATACGTAAAAATATGTGCATTAGAGTAAAAGAAGGAAAAAACTGATGTGCTTTCTACTTTCTACCTCTACACATTTATTGCAATTTAAAACTGGGAAAGAACTCTGTGATAAAAACATAGAAAGTACCAGGGAAGAAGACTGGCGATTTCATTGGAGGGCTGAAAGTTGGTCTTTTTAGAGAAAGCTAAAATAAAAAATAAAAAATCTGAAATTTTCTTTTGTTCAACTATAGATGACAAGTTTATTATGGTGGTCTATCACCTACCAGTTCTATCTAAAATCTAGATGATAGGTAGGTAGAGCTAGCTACCTACATAGGATGAAGTCTTACTCGCACCTATTTAAGTAAGCATTCATCTTAACTTTTGCATCAGATTCGATATTAATTCCAGCTTTTCGCCTTGGTCTTTCAAATGGTGCCATCAACATTTTATGTTAGGAATGCCTGACTTCTGCCTTCGTAAGCTATAGAAAAAAAATACCTACATAGGAAGCCTGCACAAATGTATCTGAAGGAAGGTAGGTAGGTAGGTAGGTACTTACCATTCCCCACATATATAACGCCTCAGGAGGGACGAAGAATTTTTTCCTATGCAAAATGTTTCATGCCTGGAATTTGGAACATTTCCAGAAGTAAGATTTGAATTATGCTGGTATGTTGGTAACTAAAAAAAAAAGTCGCCTCAAATTACCTGAATTTCCCCGGAGCGTGCACCGCTGTCTTCAGCTTATTCCGAGAAGTTTCAGGTCGTGTGTTGCCGCACCAGATTTGAGCGAAATTCAAAAAGAACAACTCAAGACCTGTTGCATTCAGTCCGGGCAGTGATTCTTTGGACGCGTCGTTCATAGTCAGCCATCTTTTGTACGCCTGAGGAAATGATGATATCAAATAACTACGGACCATAAACAAGATGGAAAGATGGCAAAATTCCTGGTAATCTGCTTTTTCAGCGTTAGGCCAGCCTTTCTCTATTAGGTAGACCTGACAGGTACACCTGTCGACAGGTATACTTGATACCTTGATAGTAAGTTGAGTGGATGACCAAAGATAGTTGAAAACTGAGAACTGATCAGGTGTACCTGATAGAACCGCCACACACTCATCAAGTCTGTCAGGTGTCATGTCAGTGGGAACTGATCGAATTTCCATCAGGTATCAGCTCCCCATCTGTTCGTCTGATAAACATATTATTGCTGCCACACACTATTAGGTAGACCTGACATCAGATGTACCTGTCAGGTCTACCTGACAACAAGTGGCTGGCCTTATTCGGCTCTTGAGCCCACGATAGCTCTTTTTTTCCTTTTAGGAGCTTTAACACTACGAATAGCTTTTTTACTTACTCGGAAAGCTTGTTTGATGCCTCCATTGTCGGCAATATTCTCGCCCTGAGTAGGGAGATGATGAGATCAAATAATAACAGACCGTAAACTTAAAGAACGTGGAAGGATGGCAAAATTCCTGGTATTCTGCTTTTCCAGCGTTAGGCTAGCCATTCTCTATTAGGTAGAACTGACAGGTACACCTGTCGACAGGTATACCTGATAGTGAGTTGAGTGGCTGACCAAAGATAGTTGAAAACTGAGAACTGATCAGTTGTATCTGATAAAACCGCCACACACTCATCAAGTCTGTCAGGTCACAGGTGTCATGTCAGTGGGAACTGATAGAATTTCCATCAGGTATCAGTTACCCATCTGTTCGTCTGATAAACATTATTATTGCTGCCACACACTATTAGGTAGACCTGACATCAGATGTACCTGTCAGGTCTATCTGACAACAAGTGGCTGGCCTTATTCGGCTCTTGAGCCCACGATAGCTCTTTTTTTCCTTTGAGGAGCTTTAACACTACGAATAGCTTTTTTACTTACTCGGAAAGCTTGTTTGATGCCTCCATTGTCGGCAATATTCTCGCCCTGAGTAATAAAACACGATAAATTCTAACAACAATGATGAGGAGTTTTTACTTTTTATTTTCAAACAGTGAAACCTCCAAGTAGCGGACACCCTTGGTCCCCGAGGTTTTTTTCAATATTAGTGCATGGCATTAGCACTTTGAATAGGTCGATTCAAACATAATAGGTACAATTATTAATGCCCAATCACCAATTATTGACGGATTTTTTATTAAGGAGCGCGGTAGCGCTCCGCCCCGCCAAGTCAGAAAGTTTGACCGCGCTACTAGAGATTGACTTTATGCAAAGTAGTGCGTGGTGTCCGTTAATCGAGGTTTCACTGTACGTATTTTCTAAATTCAAAAGCTAACTACAGTCTAATAAGGAGTTGTATTTCCATTTCATAAAGCGGGCAATAATAGGTATGGGATCAAAGTAACAAATTGGGAACAAAAAGAGAGCCAAGCAGCAAATGGAAAAATAAATATGGGCAGAATGAATCCAAAGCTCGGAATTGAGAGAGAAGAGAGTAAGAAAGGAAGAGCAGAAAGAGAGAAGCAAAGAAGGAGAGAGATAAAAAGTGTGTAGGGAGAGAGAGGAAGAGAAAGTAGGGAGAGGTGGAGAAAGAAAGGGGAGGAAGTGAGAGAGACAGAAAAATAACAAGGGAGAGAATTAAAGAGGGAGAAAATTGAAGAAAGAGAAGGAGAAAGAAATGTAGGAATTCAAATTGCTTTTTAGTGGAGATGCCAGAAATACCATTGTTTCTATTTACCATTTCATAGGTACCATAACTGACTAACATTTTGTTTGCAATAATAGAGAGGGATCAAAAAGGGGAAAAGAGCGTTGGGCAAATATCTGATAGCGGTTTTTGTAACCTCCGTGGGCGAGTAGGTATCGCATATGCACGTTGAAGGTCCCAGGTTCGATTTCCAGCAAGTCTGAAGTTTTTTTCGGTATTGTGCTTGGAGATTACGGTGCAGTCAGCCTGGTGAGGACAATTGAGTAGCTATTTCATGCGAGTAGCGACCAGTGGTTAAATTAAAGCGTAAAAAAGATTGATGGTGAATGGGAATTGACGAGTAGGTAAAGGAGAAGTTTTTTTTTGCTGTGGTACCCACAAAAGATGTAAAGAGGCTCTCTTCTTCACTACAAATAATTCAACATTTGATTGATTGGTTTTTGTATAGTTGTATACGTATTCCAGCTAGCATGACATGTGTAACCTATATACTTAGTATAGCTAGCTACCTATATGTACGCGTTTACGTATGTTACATAGCATTGTATTCTGATCAAAAACTATTTGTAAAGTTAAACAACACATGGCACCTAAACTGTTACAAAATGCTTAGAAAAGTGACGAGGGTAAATAAGAGTTATTGGAAATAAAAGGTCCTTCTTTTGTTGTTTTTACACTGTGTAACCTATATACTTAGTATAGCTAGCTACCTATGGACGCGTTTACGTATTTTACATAGCATTGTATTCTGATCAAAAACTATTAGTAAAGTTAAACACGTGGCCCCTAAACTGTTACAAAATGCTTAGAAAAGTGACGAGGGTAAATAAGAGTTATTGGAAATAAAAGGTCCTTCTTTTGTTGTTTTTACACGTTCCACATAAATTTCGCATCGCAGAACAAAGCCAAAGGTAAAATACGCCACCTTATACAAAAAGAAGCTTTTTCTTTTGTTCTAGTTGATAACCCGAGCAAAGAACAGACAAAACCGTTCTTTCTAATATCTGGAACTGAAGTGCTCAATGGTACAAGGGCGGATAACGGGGGGTACAAAGTACAAAACGGTGTTACAAACAATTTTTCAGAATTTGCGCTCTGTATGATTTATGAAGTTGCATTTTGTTTCAACGTTGTTGATAACCCGAGCGAAGAACAGACAAAACCGTTCTTTCTAATATCTGGAACTGAAGTGCTCAATGGTACAAGGGCGAATAACGGGGTACAAAGTACAAAACGGTGTTACAAACAATTTTTCAGAATTTGCGCTCTGTATGATTTATGAAGTTGCATTTTGTTTCAACGTTCCTCTTAGACACGCTTTAGTGCATAGCCAGGGTCAGGGTTGGGAATTGCGTTATGATGTTGTTATTTGAACCTTTACTAACTTGGACGGGTAGAGATTGAAGTATAAAATTCATCTTGACCTCCTTCCCAAAAATGAAATTTGTGTAAGAGCATTTGTCTTCCTGATAAATTTTATGACTTGAGGCAGTGGTGTCCTTAGACACGCTTTAGTGCATTAGTGCAGCCAGGGTCAGGGTTGAGAATTGCGTTATGATGTTATTTGAACCTTTACTAACTTGGACGGGTAGAGATTGAAATTCATCTTGACCTCCTTCCCAAAAATGAAATTTGTGTAAGAGCATTTGTCTTCCTGATAAATTTTATGACTTGAGGCAGTTGTGTAATGTTTCAGAAGAAACCTCTCTACCAGAATTATCCTCGCATCAACTCAGTCACCAAACTTCCTTTTCCTGGGCTGTTTCAATAATACAGCAGTTCTGTAGAGCAAAGTTTATTTAAGCCTGCTTAGTCTCGAGCATGGATAAGCCATTCGATGAGAGATTTTATGTGACGACACTAATGTTTCAGAAGAAACCTCTCTGCCAGAATTATCCTCGCATCAACTCAGTCACCAAACTTCCTTTTCCTGGGCTGTTTCAATGTTTAACGAATGTCACAGCAGTTCTGTAGAGCAAAGTTTATTTAAGCCTGCTTAGTCTCGAGCATGGATAAGCCATTCGATGAGAGATTTTATGTGACGACAAAATAACACAACACCATTTCAATTCCAAACTATTCCGTCTGGTAAACAAAACAATAAAATATTGAGAATATCTCCGCAGCGCGATAAAAAGAAGTTCGAGCAGACGAAAAAATAAATAGAGAGAAAATATTGGAGAGTACAAAAGGAGATTAAATTTTAATTAAAATGGAATTAAAACTTTTCCAACATGAAGAACGCAGTGATAAGTGTTCCATGATAAGGGAGGAAAAGTATTGTGATACCATGTCGGCTGTCAACATAAACATCTGAGGAGGAAATAATTCTTCTCCTCCACCTTCCTCTCTTCCTTCTCATGATAATATCTCTTCGTCCTCATTTCCTCTTCCATTCTTACTCTCTTCTCTTCTCCCTATTTATTCTTCTTATTATCTTCGTCCTCCTATTTCTTCTTCTCGTCGTCTTATTGCATATCTTATTCCTCCTTCAATCTCTTCTTATCATTTCACTGCCTCATCCTCTTCTTCATTTCCATAAACTCCATCTCCTCGCTACTCTTCATCTTGTCTCCTATTTCATCATGTTGACCTTTGCATCTTGAGCGTTTGGCACACAGCTATCTCTGGCTTCTTCCTCTTCAGTTGTCACCAAACCGAACATTTCTTCACGGGATTCATGGGGCTGCCTTTCTTACATTTGTACACGCTGGAGAAGTCAACACTGTTCTGCAGAGTTCCTATGACCCTGGAATAGAATACGGTATAGACTATAGATCTATAAAAAAAAGTCCACTTTTTTATGTCCCCTTTTGGAATTGGACTAGGTACTCATTTTGAAAGTGTAGTTTTTCAAAGTGCTGTTCTTCTCATGTTACAACTTGCTCCAAACTTGGGAATTACCTATTAGCTGCCTCGCAAGTTGCGTTGGGGTGAAGAATGGCTAACTCGCGAGATCGTATCTTTTGAACATGAAAAATGATTGCCCATTATGTCTTTAGCATAAATGTTCTGTTCCGCTGGAGAAGACTAGACACGAGTTTCAGTTTTAGTGGAACGGACATCTCGATGTAATTCGTCGTACTACAAATTCGGATTCCATGTGGGGACTACCACTTCACCACTAATGCTGGGGTTTACCAACCAGGGATTGAGATGAAATGGGGATCTCCCAATACTACTTAATAGCCAGGTCAACCTCGGATCGGACTCAATCCTGAGATTCTTGAGGCAGTTTTGTCAGAAAGTTTCGAGGAAATGATGATATCAAATAACGGACTATAAACAAGAGGAAAGATGGCAAAATTCCTGGTAATCTGCTTTTCCAGCGTTAGGCCAGCCATTCACTATAAGGTAGACCTGACAGGCACTCATGTCGTCAAGTCTACTTTATAGTGAGAGAGTGAGTGGCTGGCCAAAGACTGAGAACTGATCAGGTATACCTGATAGAAAATAACCATATTATTGCTGCCACACACTATCAGGTAGACCTGACATCAGATGTACCTGTCAGGTCTACCTGACAATAAGTGGCTGGCCTTATTCGGCTCTTGAGCCCACGATAGCTCTTTTTTTTCCTTTTAGGAGCTTTAACACTATGAATAGTATTTTGTACTTACTCGGAAAGCTTGTTTGATGCCTCCATTGTCGGCAATATTCTCGCCCTGAGTATTCACTCCGTCTAGGGGCATATTCACCTCAGACACGATGTACTTGCTGTATTGCTCTGCAAATAAAAAATCAAACCCTCATTTTATTTACAAAGGACTTGAGTTCCTTGCTAGGAGGTCAAAGGGCCACTGGAGGAATCCAGTACAGTTCAATATCAAAAGAATGAAGCCCGTCTCACGACGCGTAGACGCGCGACTTTGAGTAGCGAGTAGTCGGCTGCAAAACCAAAACCTATGAAAATGAACCAAACCTAGGTTCTTTAGAGGGTCTCTATCATTTTCACAGGTTTGGATTTGCAGCCGACTACGCGCTACTCAAAAGTTGCACGGCTACGAGGGCAGTGTGAGACCAGTCAAAAACGTTAATTTTATTTATATCTACTTTTGTTTTGAAAGGGCCTTGCCTTGGATGAGCCAGTTTTTGATTTAAGTAATCTGACACTTTGGGAGGTGCTTCAATTGCGGCAACAAAATTTGTCACTGGAAACTGGTTGAATGAAGCCATTGAAGGAAATGTACCCTATGAATGATGTCCGTAAAATGGAGTAGGAATGTATGTAGGTGTAAGTGGAGAAAATTTCTTTGTACAGCAATGATAAATAATAAAAATCTCAGATATTTTAATGCATCACTACTTTTCAGGGCATTTCCAGCACATAAACCATATCGCATATCTTTAGATAATTGTGAATGAATCCTGTTGCCGTAATCTATTCTTCGTCTAAAATAGAGAATTCCTGGGCATTGCTAGCATTCTCTACTTTGTCCTGTTATCAAAGTGATGTACCTATCACCTCTCTATTTGTGCCTTATTGATAGCATTCCAATTTGGATTTAAGGGATAAAGAAGGAGGTGTAATAGGGATTCATCATTTTAAACGCTTAGAAGCTTTGAATTTGGAAAGAGGATGAAATACCTAGATTTATGAGGGAGGGTGTGAAGTTAGAATGCTTTATGCAATCAATGAGAGAGTGTAGGAGTAGAGGGCTACAGGGTGAGAATAAAGTTATGCAACTGGGGCTATAACCAGGACGGTGCTGGCTCGGCTGGCGTGGTTACAGTGATGTGTGTCCCGATATGTTCAAATGATTTTCAGAATGTATGTAGGTGTAAGTGGAGAAAATTTCTTTGTACAGCAATGATAAATAATAAAAACCTCAGATATTTTAATGCATCACTACTTTTCAGGGCATTTCCAGCACATGAACCATATCGCATATCTTTAGATAATTATGAATGAATCCTGTTGCCCTAATACATATTATATTCTTCGTCTAAAATAGAGATATTGCTAGCATTCTCCACTTTGTCCTGTTATCAAAGTGATGCACCTATCACCTATTTGTGTCTTATTGATAGCATTCCAATTTGGATTTAAGGGATAAAGAAGGAGGTGTAATAGGGATTCGTCATTTTAAACGCTTAGAAGCTTTGAATTTGGAAAGAGGAAGAAGTACCTAGATTTATGAGGGAGGGTGTGAAGTTAGAATGCTTTATGCAACCAATGAGAGTGTGTAGGAGTAGAGGGCTACAGGGCGAGAATAAAGTTATGCAACTGGGGCTTTAACCAGGACGGTGCTGGCTCGGCTGGCGTGGTTACAGTGATGTGTGTCCCGATATGTTCAAATGATTTTCTCTCTCTCCCTCCCTCTCTCTCTCTTTCTCTCTCCCTCTCTCTCTCTCTCTCTCCCTATCTCTCTCTTTCTCTCTCTCTCTCGTCGGAGAACGTTCAACATACGGGCTCGGTGCGGTTATGTGTACCCCGACCTTGATTATTTAAGCCATCATTGCAGAGGTCCTGTGGTGCTTTATCTGAACACCCTGTATTTCCCAGAAAGTAATTAAACCGTGTGGTTTGTGGTTCCTTCAAGTTTAACTACATCAAACTACAAGTACAGTATAAACTGCATCTCTTGACTCTAAAATCCGAGTAGGAAACCTCTACCAGATTGTCAAAGTCAAGACATGCATAAAACGACATCACTCACATAACCATAAACTTGAAACTGCAACGAGCACATAAACAAATCTGGGTCAAAAAAACATATTAATGAGTTTAACTTTTTTTTACAACTTGCTCCAAACTTGGGAATTATTAGCTGCCTCGCAAGTTGCGTTGGGATGAAGAATGGCTAACTCGCGAGATCGTATCTTTTGAACATGAAAAATGATTGCCCATTATGTCTTTAGCATAAGTGTTCTGTTGCGCTGGATAAGACAAGATACGACTTTCAGTTTTAGTGGAACGGACATCTCGATGTAATTCGTCGTACTACAAATTCGGATTCCATGTGGGGACTACCACTACTTCACCCCTAATGCTGGGGTTTACCAACCAGGGATTGAGATGAAATGAGGATCTCCCAATACTAGGTACTTAATAGCCAGGTCAACCTCGGATCGGACTCAATCCTGAGATTCTTGAGGCAGTTTTGTCAGAAAGTTTCGTCAGAAATCTGATTCGGACTTTTGGACCCGTTGTGTTTGTTTGCCAGTCCGTCTCTGTATTGGTCCTCGGTATGTTGTGTGCTTTTTCTCGATGGTTGAATAAATAGGTACAGTAAAAAGGAAAAAAATGGAATTATTAATATCATTACTCACATATTTGATTCGTTATTTTTTATTTATATTTTTCTCCGCATTTTCAGTTTATTCAATCAACACCGAGTTCTCGGAATATCATGTTAGGTATTTACGTTCATATTCACTGAATCTGAATATTTTACTACGTTCTACCGGTCACTCACATTCAGATCGTCTGACGGCCCTAGGTCTGACAGTCGGAATGTGTATGGTGGAAAAAGCTTCCGGTCTGTCAGACCATATGAGAAGATTTTTCCACCACACACGTTCCATCAGACCTATAGGTCTGTCAGACGGTCAGAGCGTTAGTGACCGGCATTACCTAGACCAGCACAGACCAAAGTAATAATACACGTTTTTCTCTGTTGTATTTGACTCAAGTTTCGAGAAAAAAAAACTTAATTCCGGCGTCATTGGGTTAACAAAGGTCCTTCTCGGGATTTTTTTTTTTTTTTTTTTTTTTTTAGCAAAGATTGTGACTTCTGCTAGTGATATCTGTAAAATTCGAAGTTTCCCCAACTTCATAATTCTGCGTATTATCTACTCATAAGTAGCAAACTTTCATAAAACTTTCCTATGGACAGGAACAAAAAAGCTCATTTTAGCCTCTGACCATTTAAACATAGGTATCCTTTACGCTTAAAATGTTCCCCTTATTTCTGAGAATAAAAGTTTTTGCTGTTGATATTTTATACCATGAGCAAAAGTTCTGTTTCATAATAAAATTACTTTATCACAAAAAGCTCGAGTTTTTTAACGCTATTTTCCAACAATCCTTAAACCATATAGCCATATACCTAATACTCGTATATATGGGTACATAGACTACATAAGAAACTTTACATAGCTGTACCTACTCTAACAGATGGGAAATTCCAAACAATCCAAACATCTTAGCTCATAGTAGGTACTAGGTATAAAATCTGCTCAATGACTTTCATATATAGGTAGCTAAGTAATACACTTGGATACCTAGCTACCTACCTACATATCTACCTGTTCTAAAAAATTCTCCTAATGAATCAGTTCCAAATGGGTAAAAATAAAAGTATTGTGATACCATGTCGGCTGTCAACATAAACATCTGAGGAGGAAATAATTCTTCTCCACCTTCCTCTCTTCCTTCTCTCTCTTCGTCCTCATTTCCTCTTCCCTTCTTACTCTCTTCTCTTCTCCCTATTTATTCTTCTTATTATCTTCGTCCTCCTATTTCTTCTTCTCGTCGTCTTATTGCATATCTTATTCCTCCTTCAATCTCTTCTTATCAATTCTCTGCCTCATCCTCTTCTTCATTTCCATGAACTCCATCTCCTCGCTACTCTTCACCTTGTCTCCTATTTCATCATGTTGACCTTTGCATCTTGAGCGTTTGGCACACAGCTGTCTCTGGCTTCTTCCTCTTCAGTTGTCACCAAACCGAACATTTCTTCACGGGATTCATGGGGCTGCCTTTCTTACATTTGTACACGCTGGAGAAGTCAACACTGTTCTGCAGAGTTCCTATGACCCTGGAATAGAATACGGTATAGACTATAGATCTATAAAAAAAAGTCCACTTTTTTATGTCCCCTTTTGGAATTGGACTAGGTACTCATTTTGAAAGTGTAGTTTTTCAAAGTGCTGTTCTTCTCATGGGTCAGTGACCTATTTCGTTATAGGACAGTGATATACTACTATCAATGATGTTGCATAGATCTATAATAATCCGAATGTCTAAAGGTGGGTCCATAGTCGACCGGTCGTCAATAAAAAAAAGTCCACTTTTTTATGTCCCCTTTTGGAATTGGACTACTCATTTTGCAAGTGTAGTTTTTCAAAGTGCTGTTCTTCTCATGGGTCAGTGACCTATTTCGTTATAGGACAGTGATATACTACTATCAATGATGTTGGACGTCAACGCCTACGGGAGCGTATGCCGTGACGTCAAAGATCACGATTTACCGGCATTTTTTTAATCGATTTATCTCGGGATCTAGAAGTCGTAGAAGAAAAAGAAAAATTCCGTTGGTGCTCATTTTTTCTGCTCTATCACTTTGAAACACCACCCATGTAAGCGCAACTGATCTATTATCTTATCACATTATGACGCATTATGAAAGACAAAGTTTTATTGCCAGCTGATGAAGAATACTACTTAAAACTGTATAAAGCAGCTGTTTTCTGGTACTTCTGGTCATAAACTTGACTTGACATAATAAGTTACTTTTTATACTCACGTAAAACTATCAAGGGACGGATAAAAATGGTTTACTTGTAACTTTTATTGAGTAGATAATATCCAGTATTAGACAACTCCTAGCATATTATTCTATCTATTTTCAGCTAGACTTTGGAACTCTTTTTATAACTAGGAACATAGAAGATCCCCCTCCAGCCCTCCTGTGGAATATCAATATCAAAACCTTTTAAGAAGTTCGTATCGTAAGTCAGTAATATAAGACTCTGCCAAATAAGCATGACCTTGCAAAATTCCCTTTCCATCCGTCCCTTACTCGTCCGTCGCATGGACTGACGACTGCATCTCGTTTTATTTTACTAAGTTATATACCTATAAAAAATGGATACTTACGAGTAGGTTTTTATATCCCGACTCGTCTCATTAAAGTGAATCTATAAATGAATATCAATCGATCAACCAATCAATTAATCAATAATTAAATGTACTCTGCCTCATCCTCTTCTTCATTTCCATGAACTCCATCTCCTCGCTACTCTTCATCTTGTCTCCTATTTCATCATGTTGACCTTTGCATCTTGAGCGTTTGGTACACAGCTGTCTCTGACTTCTTCCTCTTCAGTTGTCACCAAACCGAACATTTCTTCACGGGATTCATGGGGCTACTGCCTCATCCTCTTCTTCATTTCCATAAACTCCATCTCCTCGCTACTCTTCATCTTGTCTCCTATTTCATCATGTTGACCTTTGCATCTTGAGCGTTTGGCACACAGCTATCTCTGGCTTCTTCCTCTTCAGTTGTCACCAAACCGAACATTTCTTCACGGGATTCATGGGGCTGCCTTTCTTACATTTGTACACGCTATTCTTGGAACGACTGCTTGATTTCTTTTGTCATGATGAGAGTCTGAAATCACGGTCCATTTTGATTAGGTATACCTAAAAATAAATCTGTTGGATGGCCAAAAACACGTTCATAACGGACATAAAGCTTTTCGGACCGAATTTTATATTAAAATATTTCAAAAAACTGAATAAATCAAGATAACTAATATCAATAGAAATAGAAGATACTGCCAGAATGATCGCCAACCTTCATTTGGAGACGGCATGAGAAGAAGAAGAAGATACCCAATTGTCTGGAGTTAAAAGCAGAAAACAAGACATCGTCTATTTTGGGATCGAGAACTCATTGCAGGAAAAGAGAAAAGCTCATTGCAAATATTTGTTTTGAAGGAATCAGAAGGAGAAGATAATTTAAATGTCTGTCATTAAGTTAGACCCGTCTCACATTAGACGCGTGACTTTGAGTAGCGAGTAGTCGGCTGCAAAACCAAAACCTATGAAAATGAACCAAACCTAGGTTCTTTAGAGGGTCTCTATCATTTTTACAGGTTTGGTTTCGCAGCCGACTACGCGCTACTCAAAAGTTGCACGGCTACGAGGGCAGTGTGAGACTAGCCAAAAACGTTAATTTTATTTATATCTACTTTTGTTTTGAAAGGGCCTTCCCTTGGATGAGCCAGTTTTTGATTTAAGTAATCTGACACTTTGGGAGGTCCTTCAATTGCGGCAACAAAATTTGTTACGGGAAACTAGTTGAATGAAGCACGTGAAGGAAATGTAAAATGTACCCTACCAATTATTATTATGCGGACATTATAGTGTCCGTAAAATGGAGTAGGAATGTGTAAACGAAGAAAATTTCTTTGTACAGCAATGATAATAAAAACCTCAGAGATTCAAATGGATCACTGTTTTTCAGGGCATTTTCAGCACATGAACCATATCGCATATCTTTAGATAATTATGAATGAATCCTGTTGCCCTAATACATATATTCTTCGTCTAAGATAGAGATATTGCTAGCATTCTCCACTTTGTCCTGTTATCAAAGTGATGCACCTATCACCTATTTGTGTCTTATTGATAGCATTCCAACCAGTCCGTCTCTGTATTGGTCCTCGGTATGTTGTGTGCTTTTTCTCGATGGTTGAATAAATAGGTACAGTAAAAAGGAAAAAAATGGAATTATTAATATCATTACTCACATATTTGATTCGTTATTTTTTATTTAAATATTTTTCTCCGCATTTTCAGTTTATTCAATCAACACCGAGTTCTCGGAATATCATGTTAGGTATTTACGTTCATATTCACTGAATCTGAATATTTTACTACGTTCTACCGGTCACTCACATTCAGATCGTCTGACGGCCCTAGGTCTGACAGTCGGAATGTGTATGGTGGAAAAAGCTTCCGGTCTGTCAGACCATATGAGAAGATTTTTCCACCACACACGTTCCATCAGACCTATAGGTCTGTCAGACGGTCAGAGCGTTAGTGACCGGCATTACCTAGACCAGCACAGACCAAAGTAATAATACACGTTTTTCTCTGTTGTATTTGACTCAAGTTTCGAGAAAAAAAGTATAAATTAGGAAATCTAAAGCTGTGTCCAGACATATTCGGCCGGCCGTCGATCGGTGTTGATCGACGAGGTGAATCTATGTTGTCAAGGCATTGTGGACGGTTCTGTCTATAACTATCGACGCGCGACGGCAGGTCGAGTACGTGTGGACATACCTTATAGGAGTCGTTCTCAACCTCCGAACTCCCTTTCCTCTAAATATACACATATGTGTATTAAACATTAACAATCATCAACCAAAGAAATGAACCGGTGAATTTTGATCACCTCAGTTGGTTATTCCTTTTGCCCGCGTCTGGAGGGTAGTGCTTTCTCAAAGGTTGAGTAACACTCTATCGTCTATCAAGTGCTAAACAAACTTGGCTGTTTTCTCAAGAGTACGAGTAATCAACGTCTTGGCAACAGCTGGTGCTGGTAACACTAGAGTGGTCAGTTCCCCCCTCCTCCCCCCCCCCTTTATCAGCAGTTTTAATAGACAGCCGAATATTCAGCTGGGGAAGACTTGTAAGTGGTCTTTCTGTTTTATCTTTTAGAAAGGACGAAATGAGGATAAGGCTGATATGAAAGCTATTATGGTCAGAAACTTGAATATTTTAATTCTTTTTGAACTTTTGAAGTTTTCAAGTTTTCCGGACGTCTCCATCTCGACTCTATTTCCAAGTGGTTGTGGTATTGTTTCAGTATTGTATGGTTTTGAAACAACGATGGATTTTCAATATTTTTGCATATTTCGACGTCTTGTTGCCTCCAAGGGGACTTACTGATTTAGTAAGGGAGCTTTTACTGACTTGCTAAGGGAACTTGTCTTACTGTTTTGGCAAGGGAACTTACTGATTTGGTTTTTGTTTCTGGAGTAGTACGCGTTGACCACAGCAGGGGCAGTATTCCATTGTGTTTTATTGACCACCGTACCCAGATGTGCCTGTTGGATATCGCTTTCTGGTACCTATACTTACCTATAGCAAGTCGGCATAGGTTGTCACTTGTCAGTCAAAAAAATGATGTTGAAATGTCACATGTTAAAAAAACATTTGCAGAATACGTAAGTATTTGAAAAGAAATAGAAAGTAAAAAAAAAAATGTAATAGAAGGGAAATTTGTTGACACAGGGGAGTGACTTGTAACTTTTATTGAGTAGATAATATCCAGCATTAGAAAACTCCTAGCATATTATTCTATCTATTTTCAGCTAGACTTTGGAACTCTTTTTATAACTAGGAACATAGAAGATCCCCCTCCTGCCCTCCTGTGGAATATCAAAACCTTTTAAGAAGTTCGTATCGTAAGTTAGTAAGACTCTGCCAAATAAGCATGACCTTGCAAAATTCCCTTTTCATCCGTCCCTTACTCGTCCGTCGCATGGACTGACGACTGCATCTCTTTTTATTTTACCAAGTTATATATACATAAAAAATGGATACTTACGAGTAGGTTTTTTATATCCCGACTCGTCTCATTAAAGTGAATCTATAAATGAATATCAATCGATCAACCAATCAATTAATCAATAATTAAATGTACTTTACCAATGAGGCACTGCGCCCGCTCGTGAAAGTTATGGATGGCCTGATCCTTCCACCACCGATGTAGGTTGCCGTGCTTGTCGAATTGGCGGCCCTTGTCATCAAACCCGTGTGTTATTTCGTGTCCTATCACCACACCGATGCCGCCATATTTCATACCCCGGGGGAAATGTCGGTGATAGAACGGGGGCTGCAGAATCCCCGCCGGAAACACTGGAATAGAGATTGAGAAATGGGATTAAAAGCATTTGTAAAATCAATTCAGAAGAACTTTACAGGAGCTTAATACCTGAGAAAACAATTTTATTAAAATTTAAAAATAAGATAAAAAAATCAAAGGATCCTTTCTTTCATAATACTTTCTTTTAAATATTTTGTAAAATACTTAAAAGAAAGGATTGTGAAATTAAAATGTGTGACGTTCTTTAGGGGACAAACGTTGCAAATGGAATGGAAGGAAACACCTATCTAATTTTAAGGTGGGAACTATGGGCGATGTAAACAAAACCAATTAGAAAAAACAACAAGAAATTGTCTCAGACGATATAATATAGAAACAGGTGCAACCCAGAGGGAAAAAATAATAAAGAAAGTAAAAAGTAAACAATATACTGAAGGTACCTAAGAAATGCAAGAGTTAATATAAAGAAATGCAAGGATTAGGTATTTCTCGCTCGTAAAAAAAGGAAGACGGAATGGTGTGGAATGTGACACATTCTCCACATACCTACCTATAACCTAAATAAGAAGAAAAGAAGACGGAATGGTGTGGAATGTGACACATTCTCCACATACCTACCTATAACAAATAGAGCTAAACAAAATACCTATAGTTGAAATGTGTACGGAATCTGCTGTATATTACAGTTTTCTTTATTGCATACAATGTGTAATACAGGTAAGGGAGGTATTACATTTATATGAAGACGACGCTCATACTCAAGTACCTATCTAGAGATGCTTTTCAAGCATGAAACGGCTTGAGGCAAAGCTTGAAGGGAAATTTATTCACTTAGCTTGACAAGAAGACAGAGAGAAATAACAAGCTGAAGTTCCTCATGAGAGATTTATCTGAGATTGACAAAAAAAACGGGAACGTTTGAGATGCCTGAGATAGAGACAATTATTTGGAAATGAGGAGAGATGGAGGAATAGAGAAAAACGCAAGACAAAAATAACGAAGAAGAAATGGCAAGTGAAAGGAAGGCAAGCGGGAAAG